>NC_043001.1:89377876-89392876 GCF_006345805.1 Octopus sinensis | reverse complement strand
AGTTTATGTACCTCCAGCTAATGAGTCTGACAATATACATATTGGTTTATCTGATAACTTCATTTATTTTTTCCCATGTTATTTCAATTGACTTGAAAAATACTTTTATCGTGGTGGTTTGTGGCTCTTTTGTCACTCTATTCCTCTATTCTTCCTCTACAATTTTCATTTATTACCATTGAAATTTAAATTAATTTTACATCTTTTCATATAGATGGTAATGGAGTGCCAAGAAATAAAAAATTAGCATTTTTGACATCATCTTCTCTTCATTTTGAATCAAGTTTCCAAAGCTGCCAAAGCTTTCTGAGACATTCATGCTGTGTACAGAGAAGGCTTTGTTGTTGAAAGAACTGCACAGAAATGGTTTTCATTCTTCAAAGAAGAGAAATTCTATCTCACAGATGCTCTGTATTCTGGCTGACATGTTCAGTTCAATGAAAATCAACTGAATGAGCTCATCCACAAGAATCCATTAAGGAATTGACCCAGTAGATGGGATGCACTTATGCTACCATCACCTGTCACCGTCACTCAATGGGAAATCCAGCTGACTGATGACAGGACATGCTTCTTCAACATGACAACAATCACCTCATGTCACTAATTTGATTAAAAATGCTATTTGAGGGCTCAGGTGAGAAGTTCTATTCATATTCTCCTGATATAACACTTTCAGATTATCACCTTTTTCAGTTGCTCTTCATCAGTCTGTGACATGGAGTTGAAAACATGGCTCAATGAATTCTTAAAGTCAAGATCTAGTGATTTCTGTCATCAAGGCATTGATGAGCTAGTGGAATGTTGGCAAGCAGTCCTAAACAATGAAGGAAAATATACAGTATTATTAACTGATTTTTAAAAACTGTTGATGGAAAATAAGGATCAAAATAGATTTTTAAAAAATGAATGAATTTATCTGACAACCCAATGTTCCCATGTGCACACACATATAGATCATCATCATCATCATCGTTTAACGTCCGCTTTCCATGCTAGTATGGGTTGGACGATTTTGACTGAGGCTTGCAAACCAGATGGATGCACCAGGCTCCAATCTTGATCTGGCAGAGTTTCTACAGCTGGATGCCCTTCCTAATGCCAACCACTCCAAGAGTGTAGTGGGTGTTTTTTGTGTGCCACATTTACTATATTTTTACAAGAAGAGTAGTGAGAGTAATTTTGAAGTTTCAGCCTACAAGCCTTAATTGGACTAACAGGGCAAAACCTGGCCTTCCATGGAGATCCCACCCAAAATCCCATCTCCATGTGTGACAGAGATGATTTTTTTCTCTCTAGACATTGGTCTCAATGGTCTTAATTCCTAACCCCTTTTCATTCCACTTTACACACACCATCCACCTCATAGATTCCCACAGGCCTGTCATTGAAAACCTCCCACATGCCTACACAACATCTATTAGCAAAAAACTCAACACCATACACACCAACACATTTAAACAATGCACACATACACTTATTATCTACTTCACACACACTTTAATTACAGTTCCATGTGCTACTCTTATGCATACATACAGTAATGAGAAAATATGAATACACTTATACTTCCCAACCCCTACACACACTTGTATTACCTTTATTTCACAGATACATATATCTAGTAAACACAACAGCTTTGTATACACACTTGCAATCAAGTAAGCAAGCACACATACAAACATACATAGTATACACACACACACAGAGCAGTTTTATATACACATGTACATACAAACAAGCAAGCAAACATGCACACACACATACGAGGGGATACCCAAAAGAAACCAGAATTTTGCAATATTATTTTATTCACTTAGTTTTACATGCTTACACTTTTATCGCCTTCAAAGTATTCTCTATTTGAAGCAATGCATCAGTCCAGACATGTTTTCCACTGTTGGAATTAGTACTAGAACTCTTGCAAAATGAGGCCTTTTAATGCCTCTTTTTTTGTCTTCACCTCTTCCACATCTGCAAATTCCATAGCACCAGCTTTCATCATTAGTGATGACCTTCAAAAAAAAGTCCAGATCAACTTTCAACTTTTCTTTCAGTTCACGACACTTATTCAGTCATGACCGCTTTTGATCTTCAGTGAGCAAGCAAGGCAGAAATTTTGCTGCAACTCTTTTCATTTGCGATTTCTTACTCAAAATTCGTTAGCAGGAGCTCCAGGACACACCACTCATATCAACAAGTTTGTCAATTGTTTAGTGAAGGTCCTCCAAGATCAGTTCAGGAATTTTCATGATGTTTTCATTCATTCAGGAGGTCGATGGTCACCCTGAATGAGTTTGGGCTTCAAGCAATAAGTGATCATTCCTAAAGCATGAAAACCACTTGTAAACTTGTGTTTAACTTATGGCAGTGACTTTGTAAGCTGTTTGAAGCATGACAACTGTTTCAACCACTGTTTTCCTAAACAGAAAACAGAATTTCATGGAAGCATGCAGTTCCTTTGTTTCAGCTGTTGCAAAAATTGATGAACGGTGGGAGAAGCACTGCAAAACAAAGATACACAATGTGGCAGTATGACTCCACTTGACTATGCCAGTTAGCATACTGATGCCTGAGGGTCACATCAAGTGGCATCTAGTGATAGAAGCCTGAACTGCAACAGGCTTGTCCCACAGAGAATGTTTCCAGTTACTTTTGGGTACCCCTTCGTATGCCAATACATATGCCAGTTTCACAGTTGCTCCCCTTACCACTCACACCTAAATCAACCTCTTAACTATATGTCATTATGGTTTGATAAACATATATTTCAGTTTCTCCAATTTCCATTACTTGTCTACTTACCCTATGTCTGTCCTATCTTTCCACTGAAGAGCAAGTACTCAAAATGTTGAAGACATTTCATTCTTTCTTTTTCCTATTTCTTAAGCATCAAATTAATACCAATTCTGTGTCTATTTTTTATGTCTTTCATGCATAAAGTGCATATAACTGATGTTCAGAGAAAATAACTTATCCAGGTTGGAAATGCAGGAAGTTAGGTAAGGTTTCTGTATTGTTTTAAAAATTAATTGAAACAAAGGTAGTGCATTTCTGAAGAAATTTGGTAACAAAAGGGTTAAGTACATTGTAAAAGTGTATTTGATATATTTGGGAAACAGTTCCACTTATGTATTTTACCATAGACAGAAAAATACATGGTAGAAAATCTTTTGTTGAAAGGCTCAAGAAGAATTTAAATGTTGATCCGTTTTGCATTTCAATTCCCAAACTTGAATTTTCCCAAAATAAACTGGAGCATTTTATTTATTCATTTTTGGCTGAATGTGAAATCAGAAAGTTCAATACTCTATGAATTAGCAATGAGGGCTGTTTTAACATTTTCTTCCACCATACATTCATATGAGTCAGTATTTTCAGCTATAATAATACAAACAAAATTCTGCTCAACTATTGAGAATGCAAAAATTCCCTGAAGAACATCTCTGACAAATATCAAACTAGAGTAGATAGATTCTGTTGCCACAAACAAGCGCCCCATCCTATTGAATATATGGAAATCTTTTTGTTATTAGTTAAATTTTGCATGGCTGCGTAGGTATACTGTTCTATATTCTCTGAGTTTTGGTCTGTGATTAAGAACTTTGTTCGTCTGCTGCATGATTTTGCTGTGTGGCACCTTGTGCAAGTGCCTTATATAACAGCACTGCGCTGACCAAATCCTTGTGAGTGAATCTGGAATCTGAAGCTATAAAAAAAACCTGGTGTATATGTGTGTGTGTGTGTGTGTGTGTGTGTGTGTTTCTTTATCTTGAAATCTGTGTATTGATTGCAAGCAAAGTCACTGTTCATTTGTTTGCAGTCTTCACTGAAAATATGTCTAGCTATTGAGCTGTTCATGTTCAAAGAATCAGATGAAATATTACCTTATTTGGAAACAGGTGAAAGTTGGTGACAAGAAATATATCCAGTGGTAGAAATTAGTGCATCTTAAGGCGACGAGCTGGCTGAAACGTTAGCATGCCAGGCGAAATGCTTAGTGGTATTTCGTCTGCTGCTACGTTCTGAGTTCAAATTCTGCCAAGGTCGACTTTGCTTTTTATCCTTTCGGGGTTGATTAAATAAGTACCAGTTATGCACTGGGGTCGATATATTCGACTTAATCCATTTGTCTATCCTTGTTTGTCCCCTCTATGTTTAGCTCCTTGTGGGCAGTAAAGAAATAAGAAATTAGTACATCTTAACAAGTTTCATCTGACCCGTGCAAACTGAAAAAGTGGGTACTAAAATGATGACGATGGTGGTGGAGAGGGTTGATGGTGATGATGATGAGGAGGAGGAGGAGAAGGAAGGAGAGGAAGATAAGGATGATGACGATGCCCTTCCTCCTCCTCATTATCATCACTTACAATTTATATTCTTTTATTACCTGTTCGCTGAATTTTATATTTCTTTATAACCATAATAGTATGGAGGAAAGATTCACAAGAAAAAATTCATCTGGTAAAAAGGGATCACAAGGGGAAATCATTTTAGGGACTAAACATATGACTACTCTAACTGCTGGCATATAATCCTGTACCTCTTCTTTCTTAGCTCATGATTGCTACTCCTTTTCTACAAGTACAAGGTTTTGAGAATCTCACCTGAGTCCATTAACTTCCAGCAAATAAATTTATTTTCTCTTTTGAAGTTTTCCTCCTCATTTTGAAGGATTGTGAATCAATGTATGAGGGAATTATTATTGCAATAATCCATGTATGGGGATTATTACAAATGATAATTGTATCCCACACTTCAACAGTATCTCATGAGGCACTGGAATGTGTCCATCAACTTTCAGGAACACCAACTTAGATCTATCACTGAATATAGAAGAGTTGGTAATCTCTGGATGTTTACAGCATTTTCATGGCAGTCAATAAGTATGATGGGAAGAAATTGTGTTGTAGATTTCTTCAATTCTTCAGAGAATGTTGGCAATGCAACAGTTCAAGAATACACAGATTGTCATCATTATCAAGAAGAGTAAGGGTGATAGACAAGATTGTGGAAATTATTGAGATATTTCTTCTCTTTCAACCACTGAAAATTCAAGCAAAAATAGTGCATATGCAACTGTCAAAACATATCCAGATAAAGTCTTCATAAAACTCAGTGTATATCTAGGAGCACCAATTGTCACTTTCAGACAAGTTTACCTTGTGACAAATTCAGAAGAAAAACTCACAATCAATAGTTTACAACACAGAAAACAAGTTGCTGTTGCAACATTTCTCTATAAAATGCCAACAAGTCTCATCCTGTCAGATCTCAGAACAAGGATATCTCCACAGTATGTAAGATGCAGTTTTACAAGGGACATTCATTCCTGCACACAAGCTTTCAAACTTGATGTCTAAATCCATACTTGTGACAACTTGTCTATAAGAATTTGAAACAAACTTCCACAGACTGTCACATGAGCCATCTTGGCTGATGAGATACTGGCTTGCAAGTCAAGTGCATGAACATCTATCACTTTTGTCATAGAAAATGCAATGAAGCAATGATTGGCTCACAATGGCAAGTGACAATGTTGTTCATGGATGCATCATACAAACACTTTTACATACACACACATACACACCCATCCATCTATTTATCTATTTGTCTGCCTTCCTGTCTGTCTGTCTCTTTGTATATATGTGTGTGTGTGTCGACCAGTTGATCAAAGCCATGCAGAGGGTTAAAGCCCAATTAGGGAGAAATTTAGACAAGATGCAGTTTGGGTTTGTGTCAGGGAGGAGCACCACTGATGCTATATTTCTGGTAAGGCAACTGCAGTAGAAATACTGAGCCAATGATAAACCTATGTATGTGGCCTTTGTTGACTTGGAGAATGCCTTTGACAGGGTCTCCCAATCCCTTATCTGGTGGTCAATGTGGAAACTAGGGATAAAGGAGTAGTTGGTGAGAGCTGTACAAGCCATGTACAGGGATGCTGTCAGTAAGGTGAGGGTTGGCAACGAGTATAGTGAAGAATTCTGGGTAGAAGTAGGTGTTCCCCAAGGATCAGTTCACAGCACCCTCTTATTCATCATAGTCCTCTAGGCAACAACAGAGAAATTCAAGACAGGATGCTCCTGGGAGCTCCTCTATGCTAATGACCTTGTTCTAATAGCTGAGTCACTATCAGAACTAGAGAAGAAGTTTCAGGTGTGGAAGCAGGGTCTAGAATTGAAGGGCCTTAGAGTCAATCTAGCAAAAACCAAAGTCTTGGCAAGAAGGAAGGCAGATAAATCACAAATCCCTTCAGGTTGATGGCCCTGCTCGACTTGTAGAAAAGGCATAGGCAGAAACTCCATAAGATGTACCTGGTGTAAGCTATGGACACATAAGAGGTACAGCAATATCAAAAAGAAGATAGTTTTAGTGTGTGACAGATGCACAGGGGCAATAAATACCAAAGATGTACAGGAAACAGATACCATCACATGCCAGGGGGCAAAACTAGAAGTAGTTGATAGCTTCCATTACCTAAGTGACCAAGTCAGTTGCAGGCGTGGATGCTCTAAGAGCATAGCTGCTAGAATAAGAATAGCCTGGCAAAGTTCAGAGAGCTCTTGCCTCTGCTGGTAACAAAGGGCCTCTTATCTAGAGTGAAAGGTAGACTGCATGATGCGTGTTTGCAAACAGCCATGTTACATGGCAGTGAAACATGGGCTGTAATTGCTGAGGACATGCATAGGCTTGAAATGAATGAAGCTAGCATGCTCTGCTGGAGTTGTAATGTCAGTGTGCATACATGACAGAGTGTAAGCACCCTGAGAGAAAGTTTGACATAAGAAGCATTGGATGTGGTGTGCAAGAGAGACAATAGCACTAGTATGGTCATGTGTTGTGTATAGATGAGGACAGCTGTGTAAAAATGTGTCACACCCAAACAGTGGAGGGAACCTGTGGAAGAGGTAGACCCAGGAAGACATGGGATGAGGTGGTGAAGCATGATCTTCGAATTTTGAGCTTCAGAGAGGCAATGAAAAGCACTAAGACCTTTGGAGATATGCTGTGATTGAGAAGACCTGGCAAGCCAAATGAGATCTTAGCCGTAGCTGATGCCAGTGTTGTGTAACTGGCCCATTTAAAAGTACCTTTCAATGGTTGTGCAAGATGCTGTGCTAGAGAAGACCTGTTGAGTCAAGTGAAATCATAGTCATGGCCAAAGCCAGTGTCGCTTGATTGGCATCCATGCCGGTGGCACATAAAAAGCACCCGCTAAACTCTTGGAGTGGTTGCCACTAGGAAGGACATCCAGCTGTAGAAATATTGCCAGATCAGATTGGAGCCTGGAGCAGCCTCCTGGCTTGCCAGTCCTCAGTCAAACCGTCCAACCCATGCCAGCATGGAAAGTGGACATTAAACGATGTTGATGATGATGTATATATATATTAAACATAAAAACAGTTATCAGTTAAGAGAGAAAAAAATCAGATAATTATATATGACGATAAAGTAGAATAAATTATTTTGTTGAGACTAGACCAAGGCTAACATCTTAGAGAGAAAGTGTAAGAAATCACTTACTATGGCTGCTGGTGACTGCTAAGAAAGCTAACATAGACTCAGTTTTGTCTAAATATCAAAAAGTCAACTCAGTAGACTATTAGTTTCTGATTGGCTGGAGTTTCTTATTGGTGAAAATAAATCATGGTAAAAATTAAACTCATCTGCATAAGATCACTACATCAGCACACTTCTAGATCACTGGGAAAATAGTAATCAACAAGGACATATAAAGAATATGTAACAAAACTCAATGAAGTAACAGGAATAAATGATGAAGGTAACATGAAAGCCAAGGGGCTATAATAAATACCATGTATACATGTTAGGTGTGCACATGAATCTGCAAGGTAGTTATGCAGTAATACAAGTGAATCTGCATACTGTGTGAGCCAGCTGAAAGCGATGTTTGCATTTGTGTGCATGAATGCACACAAAGGAAGCAGGCCTACAAAATATGCTTTCATACAAGTATATTCAGAAAAAGATAAAATGATATTTTGTAATTTGTAAGAATACATATTCGAAGGGGTGTGGAAAAGTTCCTGGCTTTGGGTAAAAGAAAATATAGGAGGATCAGTTAATTTGATTTTATTCAACATCTACCCCTCAACGATGATGATGATGATGATGATTGCAGTGGTCTTTCAGTTTTTCTAAGACCTGTAAAAGAACAAGGAAGGTTGGGCCTCCATGGAGAGGATGAATGAAATCTGCAGGTGGTAAAAGTTTTACTGTTCAGCTACTAAATTACTATTATGTGCATTGTGTTTGTATTCATGTCAATGGAGTGTGTTTGTATGTGTGTAAAACAAATCAAAATTGAGCACACAATAATTGACCTGAGAGAAAAGAAAGACAAAGAAATACTTGTTAATGGCTTAATAATACTTAGAATAGTAATACTGAGAAATGCTTAGTAGTAGTCTAGCAAAATATATTTCCAAAACAAAGAAAAGGTTGAAATGGTAAGTTGTATTAAAAAAAAAAACAACAAAACTTTAAAGTTCCTTTGCTAAGAAGAAATAACAGTCATCATCATCATCGTCGTCATCCTCCTCATCATCATCAACTATAGATATATGTAACTATCCAAGACATGTTCAGGAATTATTGTCATAATTTGATTAAATTTGGTGTTTTGTTTTCCTTGTGCTCTCTAGGATGATGAAGATTCCGCATTTGTTGTATTTTCTGCCCTTCATCTGTCTTCTGTACTGCTGTGATTGGATAAGTTGTAACACTGTACATATATATTTTCTTGCTAGACAAAATCATTGTAATAATGTGTTGTAGGGGCAAATATATTGAAACAGGTAAAAAGGCATTATTATAAATGACAATTAGATAAATATGCATATAAATAAACAAACAAAATGAAATCAATTTGTTGAGGCAAGACCAAGGCTATTAACATCCAGTTAAGAGGAATATCACGAGAGCTGGCCATGGCTATTGGGGGCCACTAAAAGTTCCAGCACAGACAACTGTTTTACTTCTGTTGAAATAGCTAGAGGCTGATTCATTAGATTACTAGTTTTGAGGGGACTGATATTAGTGGTATAGCTAGAGTTCATGTTGCTTAGTTAGTCCTTGAAATTGTTACTTCCTCCCCAACAAACTTAATATTGATTTCTACAATGTGTGCTGCCCAGGGCAGCCCTTGAATTTGCTGTTCCCGTTGGAACCCCAAGCCAAAATAGCAGTGCCCGAAGTGTCATCCTGATAAAAGTATCGTCCGAAACGGACCTCCCCACTTGCTCCAACTCCTAACTACGCTACTCTCAGCAAATACTACCCAAGACAGACATGCCCCCTTGCCCTCTTTTAGCTATGCGAATATTGAAAGTAATACACGTGACACAGAGAAACCAAACTCTCATTTGCATGAGGTCGTTACCTACAATCGGCTTTCTTTTTCCTGTTACATAACCCTTTCACATCTTTTTATTTTCTCTTTCTCACATTCCTTCCTACTTTCTTTCGCTTTGTCTTCCTTTTGTTTTTTTTTTTTCGGTGTCAGGTAGAGAATTGAACCACTGATTATCCTTCCCTTATGTTCACACACTCACGTGTACCACTCTCTTTCATTCATGTGTTCTCTCATCTTTCCTACACCTCTCACGTCACGTTCTCTCTCTCTCTGAGTTTTCCTCATACTCTCTGTTTATCTTCTTCATTTCTTCCTCGCTTTTTATTCTCTTTTCGTTACTCCCACTCTAGTGTGAGTTGCACTTCGCCGATTGGCTGTCATCAGTCACGTGTGGACGATGGCTGCATGATGGCTGAGAAGGAAGTATTGAGTATCCAGTGAGATGGGCAGCAGCTGCAAATGTCCGCGTCACCCGTGACAAGCACCAAAATAAGTGAGAGATAATCAAAGTCGTGCATTAGAAAACAATCGACCTTTACAAAGGTGGACACCATTTGTTCAGTAACTGCCGTCTACACTATACATCGTTACATACAGCAGGGTTATATACGTATCTATATATATCTATATATAAACTGTCTTTTTCAGCTTTTATAAACATCACACAAGCCTGTGTACACACATACATATACACACGACATAAATTTTTATATACATCGTACAAGCTTTTATATACACTACATGGACTTCAGAAACATTACATAAGCCTTTTTACACTAGAGGCTGTATATACATCTCACAAGCCTTTATATACTCCATACAGATTTTATTCGCATACACACGTCTTAACATAATCACAGATTTTATTTTTCTTTCCACATCACACAACCTATATACAACCAGGCCATACATATAACACATTATATATATATATATAGTTAACTTACATTGGACTTTATAATAAGCGCCCCCCCCCCACATCAGCTTTATTAGTATTTATATATTATTGAAATTCTGAATGCTTCCCTGATGTTTATTTCTTTTGACGGATAAGTCGGAGTTTCTTTTCTTTTTTTTAAAGATCTAGAGGATCAGACTAGAATTGGGAATTAAAACACAACAATAAGATCGTTAATTTCAACATCATTACCAGCAACAGTAAATATTTCTTATTAGATTATGCTTTACTGGATTTCCAAGGATCATTATTTTCACTTTTGAGACAACACTAAGACATACGGTTTATTTGGCTGTGAATTACTTGTGCGGAGATATGAGACAGGATTCCTTTGGATGTTTACGACTTCAGACTGATCGCTTGGAAGCTCAAAACAAAAGCCAACCTATTTAAGTCTATTTCAATCAACAATGAAAGCTTCGTTTGAGACATTTCTTTAGCTGCAATTGTATTTTATATTTACACACAGGCAGTTTTATTGCTGTTTCAACCACAGACCATTCTCTGGATTAACCTTCTATACTAGCTGGGCCTTACCAAATAATTTTTTACTCGTACAAATCGAACGAAACCAAAGCATCCTCGCCTATACTTTGGTCATTGCTATTTAAGAAATATATATTAAAATATATAGGCAACCACCTCCAGTCTATCTTGACCTCACTTGACCTACCTTCAGCAGTTTGTTGCCATAAACAGGATCTTTAACACGCACACTTAGATATAGCCATCCATATATACATACGCACAGGCACACACACATACTAATTCCAAAGAGGCAACATTGGTCTTACAAGTAGATCAACTCTGTAACTAACATATTGTAATTTCAAGTAAATTATTTATTTATATCTTGCCTATATATGTGCGCTTTTGCGCTTTGTTTTCCTATTCGAAGTTTTATTTTGTTTGGGTGTGCTAAAATAAGTTTTTAAGCTTCGTGACACTGAGTGTGTGTATACATTCATACACAGATTATATATATATATATAATATATATATATATATATATATATATATATATGAATACACACATACATATACATGCAATGAGTGGCCAAGGGGAGTGATAAAATCGTTATGATCAATGGGGGTTGGTCGTATTCCGGTGGGCTATTATTACCCAGTTCTACCAAATTACGGGGAAACCTCATCGTTGTCGGGTGGAGCAAGCTGCTGCGCTCGACACCAACGAGATGTAGCGACAAGAAGACAATTTGAACTCAGCAAAACGTCCACTACCTCTTCCTCTTCTTCGTTATCATCATCGTCATCATCATTATCATCATCATTATCATCGGAATCGTTACCATTACCAACATCATCATTATCACAACCAACATCTTGTAATTGTTTTGGATACCTTTTCTACTGCTCCAATGTGCCGTCATGGAGCGGTTATGTCTGGCAGCAGAAACAGCAGCCGAAGCAGAACAGAACTGGCATACAAGCCACTACACAAAACCAGCAGACTGGTATGTGGACTACAATGTGTTCGACTGCTATCAACAACACACTACTGCTGAGGAAACATGCCATTACTGTAGGACTTTTAGGTAAGTTCAATTTTTATAAAAATAGCTTCTCTTTTTTTTTTTCTGGACCGTTTGGTCTGTCCTACTTTGATGAAATGCTTGAAGTTCGTATAGTTGAAAGTACTAAATGTGATAAACATAAAAGTGACTTCGCCCTTCTCCGATATCAGTGAGAAACACGTTGTAATTAATAATAATAACAATAATAATAATAATGATATTAAATATAAGAAAACTATAAAGATAGACATATAAAACAGTTGGGAGCACTAGACGGATAGAGTGTTAAAACGATGTTGGGTGATAAACAGACGAATAGAGGCCACCAAACTTACATATATAGTATGAATGTATATATATATATATATATGTTTGTATGTATGCATATATTTTATTTAATACACTATATATATATATATATATATATATATATAGAACGGACAGATATGTAATGTTTTCATTGCATTTATGAGGTATATACTTGTACATATGTAACATTATAACCACTACCAGCAGAACCAGAATGCCAGCTGATGCATTAGTGTGTTAGATGACATGGTTGCCCTATCATATATATATATATATGTTTCACTGCAGCAATAATACATCATTTACTTAGATCTATTCACATACACCACACACACATACACGTGATAACGTGTGTTTTGTAACAACTCCTCCTCCCTCTCTCTCTCACCAGCAATATAATTGTATGTGACCAGTGGGTTATTAGAAAGCTATGTAAATACCCTGGGCACATGTGTAAGTGTGAGGTCTAATGGTTCGATTCCCTTTCGATGGTGTAATTTGAGCAAGTTTCTTTTGCTTTAGATTCGGGTCAACCTATGCACTGTGAGAGAATTTGGGTAGATGTACAGTGTAGAAGCTTGTCGTATGTAGTGTTAGATGTAATTCGAAGCGTCAGCTTTGTCACACTGTGCCACGCTAATTCTGCATGAGGATATTCTTACATTATGAGTACAAGTGCCTATGGAATACTCAGCCATTACATGCCAGGTTAGTGAGTGGGTAGTTAAGGTAATCGAACGAATGGAATATTCGTCCTCGAAACCGATGGAGATCCATTCTCTGCAATATATGTGTGTGCGTGGTGTCTATATGTTTATATATATATATATATATATATATATATATATATATATATATATATATATATATATATAAACATATATATATACACATACATATACACAATGTGTGTGTGTAATATATATCTACACATATAATATACATATATGATATATACATATATACACGATATATATATATATATATGGTCCCTTTACATACTGAATACTTGGTGAAATTGATTAATAATTAATTAATTTTACCTCAATTGTTGAAATTATATATATATATATATATATATATATATGTTATACACACACACACACACACACACACACACACACACCACCACACACACACACATATACATATATATATATATATATATATATATATATATATATATATATATAATATATATGATATCCATTTAGTTTTAACTCACAAAAAAGTGCACTTGATACTGCAATAGTGATTAATGAAATTTATTTTATTCAAGTCAGTCTCTTGCTACTCTGAGTTTCCCTTTTAACACAAGTTTCAACACTTATCTGAGTTGTCACCAGCCTGAAGACCCTGTACCTAATTCAGAATAGTAACAAACTGACTTGACCAAAATAATTGTGTGTGTGTGTGAACATACATACACAAAAGCTTATCTAGTGCTTGCAAGGAAGCATGATAGCCTGTACCACATATTCATTGATTGTTTTAGGTGCTTATGAAGTTGCAAGCAGTACCCTCTCAGCTCTTCTACTATTGACCAAGAAGAATACCAAGGATGTGACAGCTGGATTGAGAGAGGGCTACTCTAGTAATTGACTGATTCTCATTTTCAATGAACTTGACTGGAACATTGTTCAGGGACGGAACATGTTGCTTGGTTTAGCAATTGAGCTTGTTACCCAAGCCATTAGGCTATGTGCCTAATGGTTTGAGTATCGAGCTCAAGATACATGGTGTGTTTGTGTGTATATTATCTCTCTAACATCATGATTGTTTTACATCTGATCTCTATACTGATCACTAAGACTAGGCAGAGGACTGTCTCTCATGTTTTATATATATATATATATATGTGTATGTGCGTGTGTATTCTTGTTGGTTTGATTTGTGTCTGTTTTTCTATTCTAGCATGGGTTTCATGACTATATTATTGGGGCATTGTTTTACAGCCAGATGTTCTTCTTGTCACTAACCCTCAACCTGGTTTTTGAGCTAGAGGGATCTCTTACTCCATTTCTTTGAAGGTGCAAAGCAAGATTTGTTAACAGGGAAAATGTCAACAATATCACTGCTTGTAGCTGAAAGGTTTTCAGAAAAGTGCAAATCTAAACAAACATACAGATATATGTACTATACTCACATGCATACTAATGGATACATATGCCAATATACATATGCAATGTTTTTTTTTCAGTTTCTGCCAACCAAATTGAATAGCAAGGTTTTGCCCAGAGCTTGTGTAGAAGACACATGTCCAAGGTACCATAAAATGAGATATAACCTGAGACCATGTGGTTATGAAGTAAACTTCGTAACCAACAGACAGCTGTGCCTGCAGTTCACTTACAGACACACACACATATATGAGGCTTTTACCATCAAATCCTACCTGCCCTTCTGACCCTCTGTTCTGAGTCATTACTTCGTAGGCAAAAACCTTACACTTCTATCAGTTTGCATTGCACCCAAAATCTTTTGTTTCATTTGTGCAGTGGTTTCATCTACAACATCTCCCACCTTCTGCTTGAATCCAGTACTAACTGGAGGCCCTGCCTTGGCAAAAGTTGCAGTCTCAGACTCCCTTGTTATTATAACCAAGTGCACTTGCCTGCTTTGAATTCTTTGAATATCAATGGCAGCTGTAATTTTCATGAATGGTTAAATAGCGCTACATTGGACAATATGTTTGGCACACTGACCAATTTCTATAGTAAACATTCATTATTTGCTGCATGCATTCAACTCTTGTAACTGCTACCTTGTATTCAAGCAGCTGTCATGCAACTTTTGTTAGCAACATGACTGTGCCAAAT
>NC_043001.1:89364645-89377776 GCF_006345805.1 Octopus sinensis | reverse complement strand
ACAATCAGCCTGTGACAAACAGATATTCTAAACTCATCCATTACTTCTTTTTCAACAGCAATACTGATTCATTTAACAAATTCAAACGCATAGTTCTTGTTACACCAACTTCCAGGAATATTTACATCTTTGTTAAAGTGTAAATTAGTTTCTTGAACAGGTGCAGACGTGGCTGTGTAGTTAAGAAGTTTGCTTCCCAACCACATGGTTTTGGGTTCAGCCCCATTGTGTGGCGTCTTGGGCAAGTGTTTTCTGCTATAACCTTGGGCCAACCGAAGCCTTGTAAATAGATTTGGAGGATGGAAACTGAAAGAAGCCCATAATATATAAAGTATATAATGTGTTTGTGCGTGTCTCCTTGTCTTGACATTGCATGATTGCTGTAAAAGAGTGTCACTCTTACACAAGCAGTGTCATTTATTTCCAATCTTCTATGTAAACTTGTCTGGCCATGGGGAAATATTGCCTTGCTTCGAAACAGGTGAGAGTTGGTGGCAAGAAGGGCTTCCAGCTATAGAAAAGCAGTTGCCATAAACTTTATCTGGCCCATGCAAGAATGAAAAACTGGATACTAAAACAATGATGAGGAATAGAATGTATTGAAATAATAAGTTTAACTGCTAGATAAGCTTTAGCAAGAATGTTAACCATATCTGCACTAGGCCTCTTCCAAGTGTCTCGTTCTCTTCTAGATTTTTGAACGTTCTCAAAATAGCCCCTTCCTTCAGGTTTCATAATTTAGTGAAAGCATCCAAATAACTGTTGTGGTTGAGATGTTATTTTATCTCTTTAATATTCAAGTTACTCTGTCAAATATAATGCTTTTTATTCACATTGTTTTGAATTAATCTGGCATTTTCTTGTAGCTTTGCTATTTCAGTGATGTGATTGTTTATTTTTAGAATGACATTATAGGGTTGGTGTAAGGGACCAGATCTAACTAGTTTGAACATAAAACAGGTGGAATATTTGGGCTGGATGTGACTGGTTTAAATGCTAAAGGGTTAAATATTCCAATGTCCATTCTTACCATTCCTTCCTTGTGGTAAATTTATCTTGAATTTTTGCTTCAGCATAAATGGTGCAGATATCTCCTGCATTTTGATATTTAGAAACATTTCCTGATGTTACCTTCTGTGTATGTTTTTTTTTTTATGCAAATGAAAGTAATTCTGTTCTAGCATATTTGAAAGCTCTTCTTGCTTAAAATTAGAGCAAGCTTTCCATTTTTTAGATATCCTGGTTTCTTCTCGCTTTCTGTTTAGCATTTTAACAAATTTCATCTTAACCCTTTCTTTACTGTATTTCTAATGAAATACATTCTTCATTTCAATCAATTTTGAAATTAATGAAGAGTAACTCTGTCCTTATTAAAATGGTGTTTGGAATGTAATTTAACATGGAATCTAAATGGGGAAATGGGTAATTTTAATTTAGGTTACTTTAAAACAGGAAGTTTGTATTATAGAACTTGGGGTACTTTTGGGTGGATTGGTATCAAGAGACATAATATGTTGCCTCACATAAAATCAGTTGAGAAAAAAAGCATCTTTAAAAAAGTTATGACCACTGTCTATTGTTGACGTTTGATTACTTGCAGAAATAGCCATCAAATGAAATGGGAAGGTGTTTCAACTCTTTATTTTTAGGAAATGATAGAAATTTACAGTGGCAAAAATAATTGTAATTTGTGAAACAAAGCAAGCAGCAGCATTTTACTGTGTGCTGCACTAATATGGCAACTGCACAGTAGCACATTCACACAGCTTAGAGGGAACATTGAACAGAATTTATGTCTTTTTAGTGCAGTAAGAGAAATGTATGGGAGAAAGTGGGGAAGGATCTGAGAAAATGAAAGGAAAGGTGGAATTAAGATAAAGAAAAAGATGGAAGTTATGAGAATCTGAAAGAATTGGTGGAAGATGCAGGGATGATTATGAGAATGGAGGATGGAGTTTAAAAAGGAAATGGTTCCCTTGGGAAGAAGAAGGTGACTATTAATGCAAGAGATGAGGATGATATAAGTGCTGATTCTACTGTAAAATGATTACAGCAGCTGAGTAGTGCCATGGTTAAAAGGGATGGGTGTTAGAAATGTGAGATGTGAAGAAATACTTTACATAGGCAGATATAGGTACAGGGCCTGTCATGTAAAGGCATAAGCATGATACTTTTATAACCTCACTTTTACTGTGGTAGTTGGGACTTCTCAAGCACAACAGATGACCAATCATCTTAGTCTTCTGTCATCTCTGTGAAGCTCAACACCTTGAGATCAGTCTTCATCTCACATCTTCCTGGATCTCTCTCTTCCACAAGTTCCATCCACTTTTTTCAGTAATTGGCACTGCTTTATACAGCTGTCCTCATCCATATGCATCACTCTCTTGTGCTCTACATCTAATTCCTCTCATGCCCAACTTTTCTCTCAACACATTTGCTCTTTGCCATACATGTACATTGATGTTACATATCAACTTCATTCCTTTCTGGTCTTTGCATGTCCCCTACATTCAGGGCCCATGTCTCACTGCCATGTACCATTGCTGGTCATACACAAGCATCATACAATCTGCCTTTGACTCTGAGTGGGAGAGAAAGAGAGAGAGAGAGAGAGCTTTTGTTATCAACAGTGGTAATAGTTCTCTGAACTTACTCCAAACTATTCTTATTCTAGCAACTATACTTTCAGAACATCCACCTCCATTGCCTAGGTAACAGAAACCAACTCCTACATTGAGAGTGCCTCCTGGGCTCTTGAGAAAAAATATTTCCTATGTGTCCTTGGTGTTTATTGCTTCTGTGCATCTTCTACATACAAAGACTACTTTCTCATGTATGTATGTGTGTGTGTGTGTGTGTTTTACATAAATTCTTAGAGGAAGGCAGAGCCCTTAAAATCTACCAGTGTTGAATTGGTAACTTCTAATGCAGGCGTAGTAAACTTTGTGTCTGTCTCTAAGTGGTTTAGCACTGCAGCAATTGCCATACCGGAAGTCTTAAGTGTCAACTACTTTTTCTTTTCTCTCTTTGTTCCTTGTCCTGTTCATTCTTTCTCATTCTCTTTATATCTCTCGCCCTCTCATAGGATTGGATCTTTCTCCTTTTCTTAATTATTATGAACACACTTTTAACAATGGGTACGAGAAAGGGAGAGAGAGAAATTGGTGAAATGAGCTAAGCAGGATACTAACATGTGAAATCGTTTGTTAACCCAAATAAGTAGAGACAAGCCAGGGGTCAGCTTTGATGGAGTGATGGTGTTCCAGTAATTGGTCCATTCTGTATCGCCATATAGCAAAAAAAAAAAGTTTAAAACTCTCAATAAAACTAGACCATAAACCATTTCTGCTGTTGGTGATTTCATTTCTCATCACCATCATCATCTTTGTCATCATAGATTTAACAGTCATTTTTGATATGACAGATCTGTACCTGTAGCTATTTCTAGTCTTTCTATCATTATCAAAAAAATGCATTCCTTAGCCATGTCAACAACTACACCACCACCACCATCATCCAAAAAAGTTAGGTGCCTTTGTTTTATCCAGATTTGTTTCAGCAATTCTATGTATACTCTGATATTGAAAAATTTTTGAAGCTTGTATGTCTAACCATGATTTCTTATCAATGGTTATTAATTTGAATAAAAAAATTGTGTTCATTTTTATTTTCAAAACTTTTGCTTTGTAAGTATGATAGTTTGATATCAAATCTGTGATCCATGAATAGGATGAATAGGGGCAGGTGTGGATGTGTAGTTAAGAAGCTTACTTCCCAACCACATGGTCTTGAGTTCAGTCCCACTATGCAGCACTATTATTCCTGAGATAACCAAAGTTTTGTGAATGGATTTGGTCAATGGAAACTGAAAGAAGCCTGTTGTGTATGCTTCTGTGTCCCCTTCTCTTGGCACCGTGTGATGGTTGTAAATGTGCGTTTTGTTCATTTCCAGTTATCTGTGAAAGATATGTTTCACCATGATAAACATTACAGGTGAGATGGGCAGCAGGAAGGGCATCTTGCTGTAGAAAATCTACCTCAAATTCTGTCTGATATTAAACAATGATGATGTGTTTATTGAATATGCTAACTGGTAGATGAGTAGAGGATTATATAAAAAAGAATGTGCATGGCCCAATGGTTTGAATGTTGGACTTATGATTATAAGATTCTGATTTCAATTCCTAGACTGAATCATACATTGTGTCCTTGAGCAAAGCTCTTCATTTCATGCTACCCTTGTTTACTCATCTGAAAATGAGTACCAACCTAGTGCTGGTGCAGCTCTCTCTCTCTCTCACATCCTTGATGTTCAGCTGAACAAAGAGTGAAGCAACCAAAAAGATGTCTATGCAACTACATAAGTACCTACTACATAAGTATCTAAGACTTGCGACTACATAAGTATCTAAAACAATTAGCAAAAGTGAAGTACATGCTACTAAGTCATAGTCATGCTCACAAGTTATGCCTAAACTATATAAAAAAGGAAACACAGCAGAAATATATTTATTCTTATAGGTACATAACAAAGCTATTGTGTTTGGATATTGGTGACAATAATAGTTAATATTGGTAGCCATACAATAGTTAATATTGGTGGCACAACAATGATCCAAATTCATGCTTGATTGTACATACCAAAGATCAAAGGTATTTGAGGTATATCCATTCCATTTTATTTTTGGGAATAGTGTACAACTGGATAAAAATATCCAATGTGTAATTTCATAATTGGAAGTGGAAGGGCATGGTTTGATGGATATTTACCTCTTATTTCTAGGTAGTTGTGCAACTATATAAGGATTTCTTGTTGGCTCATGATGGCTAGTGTAGTTATCATTGGTTATAATAGCTATAGATTGATATAATGCTTAGTACAATAATATTTAGTTTAGGTAACTATAATAGTTGGTATTGATAACTGTAGTAGTTAATAATGTCTATAATTTTGTTGTTGTTTCACTTGGTCAGCCCTTATGAAGAAGTCCTATGATTAAAGACATTTCAGCATTGCTATTTTGTCCTTTGTTTCTGACCAAGACCTTTGGCATTATGTTGTACTTGAGAAGAAGACCCATCAAGTAAAGCAAAATTGCAGTCGTGTCAGATACCGGTGTCACACAAATTGGCACCCTTGCTGGTGGCACATAAACACACCCTGGTGTCACGCAAATGACACCTGTGCTGGTGGCACGTAAATGCACCCATTACACTCTCGGAGTGGTTGGCATTAGGAAGGGCATCCAGCCGTAGAAAACCATGCCAAATCAGACTGGAGTCTGGTGTAGTCTTCCAATGTGCTAGCCTATTCAAACTGTCCAGTCCATGCCAACATGGACAATGGACATTAAATGATGATGATGATTGTGTATTCAGGACAACATTAAGATGCACAGTGTGGTTTTGGGAAGATTTGACTGTTATGTCTAGCAGGCTATGCAACCAATAGTGGTTCCCTCACTGGCTAATGTCTATAATAGTCAATATTGATGGCTGTAGTAATTGTTAGTCAGGAGTAGTTATTTGTAGCTGTAGTCATTATTTGTGGCTATAATTGTCGTTAGTAATCATAATAGTTTGTACTGGTAGCTAAAATAGTTATTGGTGACAATAATGTATAAAATACATTTAAATGCTGATCATATATGGAGAGAAAAAAGTCCTTTTGTTTAACATTGGGCCAAATATTTTTTCTGATTACAAGTAGAGTGGGTGGAAGGTGTACATCAAATGTATCCATACTTATTAGTTTTTTTTCCTTTAGTAAATAAATAATTGCATATATAGCTAAATGGGTAGAGTACTGAATTATTCACTGAGCGCTCCGTGGTATCCTGTCACTGTACTAACTCCAGGTAATTATCTCAAGTGGTATAAACCACTGTTGTAAGTGGCAGTGAAAATGTAGATTCCATGATATGATTGTCAGAGTCTACCTCACTGAATTCTCTCTGCCCCATGCAAGCACGGGAAAGTGGATGTAAAAATGATGATGATATGAAAAAAATGTTGCAAGGGAAAGCTGACAATTGTCTCAGCCAAATGACAGTTCTATATCCATCCATCCATCCATCCATCTTTACTGTCCACTATTCTTGGGAGGGTTTTTGCAGTAGAGTCCTCAGGCACCACCTCCCTAGGGTCCTATCAAAAGCAACCATCTTTACACTTTCCAGCTGGATTCACAAGCATGACCAACAATATTATCTAACCATCTCCTTCTTGGTCTGCTACTAGATCTCTTGCCATTTGGCTCAGCTTGAAGAATCTGTCTTGCAATCCTTACCTACAACATTCTAACCACATGCCTGTAGCATCTGGAGCTGTGACCTCTCAATGCAGAGAAGCAGTGGTTTGACCTGGAGAGACACCCTGATTTCTGACCTACACACCTGTCAAGTAACATTAGTCCAGAGGTCCTTTGCAGGAATCCTTGCGGCAATCATACTCTTTCAGTCATTACCCAACATTCATGACAATAGGTGAGGTTAGGCAAGTAAGACAAATTTGAAAATTGGTGATAATTAGAAAGTATCAATCTATCCTGATTCAGAGTGATCCACAAAGTTAAGGTGATGAAGGACGAGATGCTAGAATGATGAAAACAATTCTCTTGTTACTTCACATTGTATTATTGATTATTGTTTATTTCATTGATCTATGCTTGTTTAGTTAATTGAGGTAGTTAGTGTTGCTCAGCAGCAGCAGCATCATTACTGTCTTATGTTATCTGAAACTCCCACCAACCCACCCACTGCTCTCTTTTCTTGTATGTTATATTCTCAGTGACATAGTTTAAGATTCTGTTCTATAATTAGGTCACTGATTTTATGAAAAGTTACACTTTGTCTCTATTGAAAACAAGATAAAACTCTGCTGTATTGCAACAATAACTGGAAACTATAAACACTCATTTTGTATTGTAGCTTCCTTATGTGCGAAGCTTGTTTTCCTATTATTTGGTCTATTGTTATATTGTTACGTAAAGGAAAAAAGAAGCAGATGTTTATATATATATATGTGTGTGTATGTGTGTATTATTCTTGATCAAGAATATTATTGACAGTGACTTTGAAGTTGAGTTTCATTAAGTTAAGCCATCATCGGACTGTAGTTTTGTACTCTACAAAACTATAGAATAACCCATCAGTTTAATGTAAAATTGTTTTCTTTTAACATAAAAACAAACATTATATATATGGTGATGCTGGTTACAAACACACACATACATACACTTGCCTTCATTCTGACACTGAGTAATCTAACTGTATTCCTGTTTGCTTGACGTCTTACTATAATGGGCGTTGTATCCATCTGTCTGTCTGCCCTCTTCACAGTCAAATGGCTAGACCAATGGTCACAATGTCTTTCGGGATTATAAAGGAAGTAATCAGGAAGGTTTTTAGCAAAAAAAAATAGTGAAAAAGTATAATTGTTCAGTTTATGGGCGTAAAAAAAGTAAATAAAATTAAGGGAGAGATAACTAATAAAAAAAGCAAAGAGAAGTCAACTTCCTACTATAATGGGCATTATGTCTGTCTGTCTGTCTGTTCCCTTTCTAGGGTCAAACAGGTGCACCAATGGTCACGATATTTTTAGGGATTACAAAGGAGGTAATCAGGAAAAAAATCTGAAAAAGTATGATTTTTTTAGTGGATATTGAGTTTTGTATTAATAAATCATTTTTTTGTAAAAATTCTGGCGATGAGAATTAACTCTGGATTCCTCGCCCCACATATATAGTTTGTGGATTTAGAGGGTTTAGATTTGCAATACTATCCCTTTATTTCCCATTGTAGGCAGGCAGAGTCCCAAAGATTCCACTCACATATTCACAGCAAAAAAAGGCATGGTGATTTTTTTTGTATGGCAAGAGGCTCAGGGACTGACTCAATTGATGTATAACCATTATGATGTGCTCACAGATAGGTATATCACTTAGTTTTGTTTCAGCCTATTTTGTTGAAGATAGCAGCTGCTTGTTTTATAATGGTTACTCTTTGTGGTTGAAGTGGTAGATGTATCTGTGTACGAAAAGTATTGCTGTACATCAACTATTGTATTCAATCTGAAAATAGAAACAGGTTTTGAATCCCAAGCAGTTAGGAAACTAGTTCAATACTGGAGTTGCTTCTTTGACACTCCTGGGGAGTTGAACTCAGTCTTGCAAAGTATCAAAATACTTTTGATTTTGACCATGCTCCTGTTTTTCTTTTCTATAGTTTTTAAATTGTAGGTTTCCTTTCTTGTAGTATCTATTTACAGATAAATAGATTAAGCATTTATTTGTTGCTGTATCTTCTATGTGGACATAGTGCTCTTGACATAATATGAACTGCCAACCTCTCTGTTATAACTTGCCTGTTATAACAGTGTCACTCTTGAGTTGCAGTGAGAGCACAAAAGATATTTAAAGATCTGGTGTAAAACATGCCTCTATAGCTGTGTTGGGTTCATAAGGGCAGATACTGTTTGGAGTTCTTAAGGACAAACACTGCAATGCTATACAAAATTCTTATGGACTAATACTGGAAGGAAATTGATAAAAACCAATACCTGTCTATTACTGGTAGGATTCTTTGACAATCAAATATTTCCAAGAACTTTGTAAACTGAAGTTGTGTATAGTTAGTTGTCCTGACCCAGAACAATGTGATAAACCTACAAGGATTTGAATATAAAATCAGTAGGCTGATACCTAATGCATTCCACCATTTCATAGACAAATATTTGAAGCAAATAAAAATTTTCTAATCTGGTCCTACCTGTAGTTGATCAAAATTTATCTCAAAAATCATATAGTAGCAAACTGATTATTTATTAGAGTAATAATTGTTCTTACTTTAACAATTATCTCAGTTCTTGGCTTGCCTCTTTCTGCCTTTGCTTCGCAGTATCCCTAGCAATAGTAATGGGTGTGTGTTGGAGTTAGTACTATTTCAAAGTTTTGTTTACTCTACCCTGCAGTTGAAGTGTTTCTTTTTAGCAAAGAAGAAACTTTGGTGCAGCTGTGACTAGTTGACAACAGGATGAAGGAAGGAGGGAGTGGCTATTAAGAATTTGTTAATAGCTGTACTGCTTGACACATTTTCACATAGACCAAGCTTAAATATTGACAAACTAGTTATCCCAACAACAATAATAATAATGATGATGATGATGACTAAAGCATAAAGCTATAGAATGTAGGCCAAAGAATGGGTGACTAAATTGACCCCAATCTTTGACTAATGTGTATATGTCAATCTTTACTTGTTTGTTGTTTTTTTTTCCTATGCTAACATGGTTTAGACAAAAATATCACTTAGAAATTGTTTTACAAGACACCCTTCATATCACCAACCCATACCTGGTTTTTAAGCAAGTGGCACCTTATTTCACATGTCACCAAAGTCATGAAGAGAGCAGATGATTTGTTAATAGATATGCTAGCAACATCACTTGTAGCTTGCACCTTTCATGCAGTGCAAATTTAAAGAAACACAGACGTACACACTTTCACATACATATATATACATATGCATCTGTGTGTGTGTGTGAGATCCTAAAACTAAGGTGCTATGTAAAAAGCATTGAGTGAGTGCTGGTGCCATGTAATAAGTACCCAGTACATTCTCTAAAGTGGTTGGCATTAGGAAGGGCATCCAGCCATTGAAACCATGCAAAAACAGACTATGGAGCCTTGTGTAGTTCCTGGTTTTACCAGTTCCTGTCAAGCTGTCTAACCCACGCCAGCATGGAAAATGGTTGTTAAACGTTGTTGTTGTTGATGATAACGATACAGATCAGATAGAGAGATATATGGCTGGTTTCTTTCAGTTTCCATCTACCAAATTCACTCAGAAGGTTTTTGGCTGACTTGCAGCTGTAGTAGAAAACATTTGGCGAAGGTGTCACACAGTGAGACTGAACCTAAAACCACATAGTTGGGAAACAAACTTCTTAACTACACAACCATACCTGTCAACCTCACTATTTGACATTAGCGTAAAAAAGATCAAGGAAAATAACAAAGCATTTTGTTTGCTGCTCTGTTCATTCTAGTTGAGAAGCTTGCTTCCCAACCATATGGTCTCAAGTCCAGTCCCACTACACGGCACCTTGGGTAAGTGTCTTTTACTACAGCCCCAGACCAAGTAAAGCCTTGTGAATGGATTTGGTAAGCGGAAATTGAAGGAAGTCCATTATATATATGTGTGCATATGCATATATTTGTGTGTACTGTTGTCTTAACATTATGTGATGGCTGTAAATGAGTATCACTGTTATACAAGCCATGTTGTTTGTTTCCAGTCTTTTGTTGAAAAATGTCTGGCTGTAGGAAATATTATTTTGCTTGGAAACAAGTGAGGGTTGGCAACAGGAAGGGCTTCTAGCTGTAGATAATCTGCCTCAACATGATGATGATAACCAACTGAATTTGTTCATCTTGTACATGATTGGTGCGTATTTTGTAGGCTTCAGGGAGATTACAGACAACATTGTGGGATTTGAACTCTCAACAAAAGTGACAAAATTATAATATTTATTTTGCCTTCAATCTAGTACTTTACTATTTTCACCGCTCCATCAACTTAAATGTCTTTAATAATAATTCTTATTTTGGCACAAGGGCATCAGTTTTGCCAAGAAGGGTTTAGTTGATACCATCAGCTCCAATACTTGACTGGCACTTTATTTTATCAACTCCTTAGTAATGAAATGCAAAGTTGACCGTGGCAGGATTTGAACTCAGAATGTAAGACCATCACCTTGGAGCATTTAAACTAGCCATAACTAGCCAAAATATCTGTTTTATGTTCAAACCAACCAGATCTGGCCTCTCGCACCTACACTACAATGTCATTGTAAAAGTAAATAATCACATCATTGACATCTCATAATATGTCTTTAATTCAAAACAATGTAAATGAAAAAGCATTATATTTGACAGACTCGGCCTTATAGGCTAAGATCAATATCAAAATTCTAATATGCATGCTAAAGGGTTAAATACCTTCAATAAAGACTTACATCAATACAAAGCCAAAGAAGATTTGGGGAATTGGTACTTATTTTATTGACAACTCAGAGAAATGAATGATAAAATCAACTTCTATAGGATTTGAGCTGAGAATATAGAGGTTCAAAAGTACTGTATTTTCTTGTGTATAAGTCATACCTCTAATTTAGTGTTTAATCTTGGTTTGAAATTTTTTCCTTGCATAATTTTAGCTTTGTTGCATGTATAAGTTACATTCCAGTTTTTTTTTTTTTTCAGTTAAAATCAAGTTTAAAATAGTGCGATTTATACATGAGTAGATATTGTAAATAATAATAATAAGGTGCTATAGGGTGGCAAGCTGGCAGAATCATTAGCATGCCAGGCAAAATGCTTAGCAGAATTTTGTCTGTTTTTATATTCTGAGTTCAAATTCCACTGAGGTTGACTTTACCTTTCATTCCTATGGGGGTCGATAAAATAAGTGCCAGTGGAATGCTGGTGTCAATGTAATTGACTTACCCCCTCCCTTGAAATTACTGGCCTTGTGCCAAAATTTGAAATCAGTTATAAGATACTATACCATTTCCCTAGGCAACAGCCTTTGTATTTTCTTGGTAATAATTAGATCCAAACATTTCCAGCAATTCTTGGAGAAATGGAGAAATTATCAAAATAAAAAGATTCATTAGGAAAGATAAGAGAGAGAGAGAAAAATATGTAACTGGCACCACAGGAATTACGTAACATATTTACATAATATACACAACAAACACACACCAGGAGTGGTAGTTAGGTGTTGTAACATCATTACAATGTAAACACACAGATACACAACAATCAGCATGCACATATTTACGGGCTATGTCAAAATAAATCAAGTTGCACTCAAGATATGCAGTGTAAGAAGACTCTTGCAGAAATAATGACAGTGATGATGGTAGTGATTTGCAGCCTTGGAACAAAGCCACCTGTTTGAGATGTCGAAGTAGAGTTGACTGACTTGACCTCAGTGCATGACTGGTACATTTATCAACGAATAGCAAAGTTGGTCGCAGTTGGATGCAACGTAGACAGATGAAACAAAACACTATTAATCATTTAGTTTGGCACTGTCTCTGCCATTTCTTTCCCTTAATGATTGTGGTGGCGGCAGTGTAGGTGGGTGGGAGCATCAGCAGTGACGTTGACAGTGGTGGTGGTGGTAGTGGAAGTGGTGGGGGAGTAGTGGTGGTGATAGTAGTGGGGGTAGGGGCAGTGATTGTAGTGGTGGTTGTGGATGTGGAGGTGGCAGTAGCAGTAATCTGTTGCTAATTACAGCATCTGGTTTCTTCAAGATAGCTGAATAGACAGCTGAGAGAAACTGCAGTTGTAACATTGTATGCATTGCAACATTGCTTTCTACTCTGTATTTCCATTGGTGTTTTATATTTTCACATGCTTTGTTCCTCCAAAGTACATCTTAGCTTTGTGTTATATATTAATCGACAAATTATTTTCGTTAACAAATATTCAGTCTGTGTCATAGCAGAATATTACTTCTGTTGTATACCTGGCACAGGTTGTACTTTACATAAATACAGACACACACACACATCCATCTACTGCTTAGCTTGCCTTCTTCATAAACCTACCTATGATTCCACTGTATACCATGTGTGTCCATAGTTTACACTTGGTACACTGTATGGAATTCCTACTTACTCCCTTTTATGCAGGGTCATGTTTTCTTTCCTATATAATAATACTTTAGTCCTTAATATATTTACTTCAGGGTTTCTCAGTTCTAGTGTTTTGCTAGCATGTCTGGGATTTCTTCTTTAATTCTGTTACAGATTTAGTTATGCGAAATAGATCATGAGGATATCTAAATCCTCATAACTGAATGCTAAAGGGTTATGGGCAGCTGCTTATAACCCCGTAGCATTCAGAATATTCTGTTAAATCTAATGCTTAATTATTCACATTGTTTTGAATTAATCATATATTGTGTTGTAGCTTGGAGATTTTGATAATGTGCCTGTCCATTTTTAGAATTACTTTGTAGGCTAGGTGCCAGAGGCTGGATGTGACCAGTTTGAATATAAAATAGGTAGAATATTTGGGCCAGATTTGGCAGGTTTAAGTGCTAAAGGATTAAACTC
>NC_043001.1:89327145-89359645 GCF_006345805.1 Octopus sinensis | reverse complement strand
TCATCTTTGAGCTAATAAATATACTTTTGACTAGCATTTATAAATGCATAAATATAACACACACACACACACCACACACACACACACACACACACCCACACACACACACACACGTGGGTGCAGGCATAGCAGTATGATTATGAAATTCACTATAGACCCATGTGGTTTGGTGGGGCTTTGCTCTCAGTGTCTCTGCTATAGATATGTGTTCTCTGCTATAGCTATGGGTTGACAAAATGTTGTAAGTAAAATTTGCTAGATGGAAACTGAAAGAAGCCTGTCATCATCATCAACTTCATCATCATCATTTAATGTTGTGCTTTCCTTGCTGGAATGGGTTGGATGGCTTGATATTAACAGATGAGCCAGCAGGCTGCACCAAGCTCCAATGTCTACTTTGGCGTGGTTTCTACTGCTGTATGCTCTTCCTAATGCCAACCACTTCACAGAGTGGTACTTGGTGCTTTTTTCATGGCACCAACACTAAGTATCTGCAAAACAAGACTCTTCAACTGAATGGGGTATATAGTATTGATTATGATTATGTGTGTGTATATATGTATGTATATGCATGTGTGTGTGTGTGTGTGTATATATGTGTAGGTATATATATATATATGTATGTATGTATGTACTTATGTATGTGTCTGTGTGTATATATATATATATATAAATATAAAATATATAAATATATACATATATGTACATACCTACATATATATGTATATATACATGCATATATGGGTACAGGACATTGAAAAAACGTAGACAAAACGAGAACATAAAAAAACAAAAGCAGAAACAAACTTTTCTTCAAACATTGAAAAGAAAACCCAGACAAATGAGACATGCAACATAAAGAACATTCCCTTATCAGTTGTCCTCTGTTTCAAAGGTAAGGACAAGATGCGACTTAATTAAAACAGTCCTTCCCGCAAAGCAAATTAAATAAAATTTGGAATTTTTTGCAGAGGATGAGAGTGGTAACAAAACGTGTGTGTGTGTGTGTATATATATATATGTGTGTGTATGTATATATATATATATGTGTGTGTGTATATATATATATATATATATATATATATATATATATATTTATATATATATAAATTTTTCTTTTGAAAAGTCTTTTTTACACAACTGCTTGAAAGTGCTCAGGTCAAACCCGAGACACTAGAAATTATATAACTTGGTTTAAGAAGAGAAAAAATTTAGATAATCATCTTATAGTTATGATTTACATCAACATTATAAATACATACAACACAAAAGATACACCAAGACAAGGAATATATCAATATATTATTTATAATAGAAATAAGAAATACATGAGGTAAAAATATATGTGAAAAGGATAAATAAATAAAGAGTGATACATTGATTAAAAATCATATTAAATTTAAGACGAAAAATGTTGAATTAAGAATGAAAAGTTATGATACATCGACAGCAATGAAAGATCTTAATGGTGGATTTGAAAGTCAGAGAAATAATAAGGATAAATTTGTTTTAAGAGCTCTGAAGAAATGTTTATAGCAGGTTATAGCACTCTTAAAACTAATTTATCCTTATTATTTCTCTGACTTTTAAATCCATCATTAAGATTTTTCACTGCCGTTGATGTATCTTATAACTTTTAATTCATCTTAAATTTAATATGATTTTTAATCAATATATCACTCTTTATTTATTTATCCTTTTCATATATATTTTTACCTCATGTATTTCTTATTTCTATTATAAATACTATATTGATATGTTCCTTATATTGGTGTATCTGTTGTGTTGTATGTATTTATTATGTTGATGTAAATCATAACTATAGGATGATTTTCTAAATTTTGTCTCTTCTTAAACCAAGCTATATACATATATACATTCATACAGACATGCACACACACTTGTATATCATCATATTAATCCAGTTTTCCATGCTGGCTTAGGTTAGCTAGCTCTCTCTCACTGTCTTGCCACTCATTTTCATATTTTGTCATCTTGCTCATACAACAATAGAGAAAACCATTTGAAGCTATTGTTGTGTACATCATATTATTTTTAGCATGATGTATATGGATGGATACCCTTCTATCACCAACCAGTTCACAGTATTGACTATGAGCATTTTTGCTATTGTGCATGCATTCACACACAACCTGCCTGGATGATTATAAAAATGCTATTTCTAAACAATAGCCTTCTAGGCTTTGACTGACATTGAATATTTTAAGTATTTAGTTTTTATTTTATGTTTTGCCAACCATTAACTCATGTGAAGTCTGCTATTGGTGTTTTGTTGCATCACTGAATAGGTTACTTTATTCTGTCAAAGAAATGGTACCAGAGGAAAGTTAGTCCAACATCCTATCCAGGGGAAGTTTTATTTCTTGTTTGATGAAATAGAAGCTTAATTTAAGGTTCCTTGAGTCTGTCAGAGAAATTACATGTTTAGCCCTTTAGCATTTAAACTGGTCATACAAGGCTCAAATACTCTATCTGTTTTATGTTCAAACTTGCTTCTTAAACCTACCATACAATGTCATTCTAAAAATAAAGAATCACATCATCGAAATCTCAAAGCTGCAAGATACTGCATGATTAATTCAAAACAATGTGAATAAATAAGCATTACGTGTGACAGAGTTATCTGAATGCTAAAGAGTTAAGACTTCCTCAAGTCGTTTACTCTGCTGTTGTGTTAGTTTATCAGTAATTAAATAGCATAAGTTGATCCTTCTGTACTGTTTGTATATCCATTACTCCTTGATTTGCAACTCACATATGTTTTACTTAGAATCTGAACTATTTTCAATTACATTTTCTACTGTCCTGGTCAAGTGCCAACCCAAGAAAATCTATCTAAACTAGTTTCTTTGTCCTATAATCACTTGCTTTATTTACTTATCCTGGTATTTTATTTTTAATATTTATGTTTTTTTTTTTCATTTAAATGTTCTGAATTACCTTGCAATCCAGGTCGTTGCTGTTGACAACGGCAGTTTTGAGTGCTTTATTTCTGTTCTATAACACCTTTTATCTTTGAATGCTAATTATGTGTCTACCACTTTCTGACAAAGCACCAGCTTGCTAAACCTGTCCAAAGATTCCTTTTTTATTCTTCTGCCAGTCACCTTGTTATGGATGTTGTTTTTAATTTCTTACATTATATTGATTAACAATAAGCTTAATTTCTTGTTTTTTATTAAGCACTCCTTTATTTTTTTACTTTTCTTTTTGCTTAAGAAAGATGAAAAGCAAAGACAAATTCTCTTTCTTTTACCTGAGATTTGAAGTAAAACTTCTTAAAGAATCTAATCTTCCTCACTATATGTTGCAACTCTACTATTCTGTTTACATATTGTGTGTGTGTATGATGTATGATGATGACGATCATCATCATTTTAACCTCCATGCAATGGGACTGAACCTGAAACCATATTGGGAAGTGACCTTCTTAATCATTCAGCTGTGCCTGGGACACCAGCCCCATCTTTACATTGTGATTTAAATGCTTCTTTTCTCCAATGTGTTAGTAATGTGATGTGAAATGGCTTCCACAGGGAAGTGAAGTTTGACTATTAACCCTGCTTACCATCTATGTAAAATGTTTATGTTGATTGAGCAAATGCAATCTTGGACACAATTAATCAAATGCTTAGAAGCAATTTGCATGTTTTATCTGAATATATTTTTTTTAACTTGTCGGGGACTGTACTAGATCCTTTGCAATACATCAGTTAGCTATGTTGAGTGCAGTGAGGCAGCTGTGCTGTTCACAGTCATTAAATGATGAGAGGGGTATCATAAGAGAAATACTGTCTTTTGTGTCAGCTCACTGTGCCACTCTGTCTAGCTTTTGTGGCTGAAGAGGAGAGAACCACTCCAAAATGCATGCACCCCACAGTCTGGTCAGATGGTGCTGTGAGCTGATTTGATGTATTTACACCCATTTGTCAACAGCGAAAAATTTTTTGTGAAACTGCTAGGTTTTGAGAACATAAACATACTAGCACTGGTTGTCAAACACAGACACAAAGACACACATGCCAGCATGGAAAACAGTCAGTGAAGGTTGATATATATATATATATATATATATAGATATATATATATATATATTTATTATATATGTGCATTGAGCTTCTTTCAGTTTCTGTCCACCAAATCCACTAACAAGGTTTTTGTTGGTCAAAGGCTATAGTAGAAGACAGTGGTCCAAGGTGCCATGCAATGTGACTGAACCTGGGACCATGTAGTTAGGAAGCAAACTTCTTATCACACAGCCATGCCAGGGTGTAATCTGAAGGATATCTGACTGTTGCTTTTAGAAGGTTTTACAGTTTCATAATAGTCCTACTTGGATCATTTGTATTCCTGTTGCCAATTTGTAAAGCCCTTATGGACAGTCTTAGTTTATTGAGCAGTTTACCTTGTTTCCTGACATCCTGTTGCTTGTTTACCCCTTTTGTTACCATATTTCTGTTGAGATACTCTGTGTTTCTTTCAATTCACTTTAAATATAACAAAGAATTTAGTAAAATAACTTAGTTATCATATAAGCTAAGTAGCAAATCTACCTATCTACGATGGAGCTATAAAATGAGGGAGGGAAGTCATAACAGCAGTATGTATTGAGAAATGTGTAAATGGACTTGATAGATTGCTGGGTGATGTCTTAGAGAAATCACACTATTGTTGGTGGTACAGCATACTATTGCAGCTATATGACGTGTTTGTGACTAAGTGATGTGATGATGATTTACTCCTGAACTGAAATAGGCTCCCAGCCTCTGTATCATGAATGGTTATGTGGATGACTCCTAACGAAAGTTTGAGCTTCCTTTGACCACTACATAAAAAGTTTTCAGAAAAATATTATTTAGATATACTTTTATTTTAGTTGTTTACACTATTTTACACTTGTTTATACTTTTATACATTCAAAGTTCACAAATTTCCTTATTTAAATTATGAATCATATTTGTTTCTATAATATCAATGTGATTACAAAACTACTTTGTAGACGATATTTTCTGTTTGGTTGACACTAATTTTTAAATTACTGGAGTCTATTGCTCTACTCATAGCAATGGCTGTGTGTAAACATCGGAGTGAGTAAAAATACACCTACATGATCTAAAGTCTGGCCTTGTGCCTCTTTTGCTGTGAATACATGAGCAGAATCTTTAGCAATCTGCCCATCCATGATGGGAAATAAAGGGATAGTATCGCAAATCAAAACCCTCTAAATTCATGAACTATACATGGGGGTGGGGTGGAATCCAGAGTTAATCCTGATTGCTGGAATTTTAACAGAAAAATAGACTACATGTGACCCATAGGGTTACCAGGAAACTGAATTTCCCATCAATGGAGTTTTGTTTCGTGGGTTTTTTTCTTTTCCAGGTTATTTTGCATGCTTTCAACGAATGTGACATCAAAAGGTTAGAGTTTCTTCCCTTCCAGGATGAAGTTAAATTCGGAACATTTTCCCATTATGCACCGATTTGGGTATTTATACCCCAAAGTCCAAATATCTCAATAACTACTGCTCCAATTTGTGCAAAACTTGTTTCATTCCGTTCCTATTAGCATTTCAGGGTAAAGTTAATTCAAAGTCTGTTGTGTCTAGAATCTTGCAAACCAAATCCAAAAACAAAATATTAATTCATAGTATTTTCCCATTATACTCCAGTTTGGCTGGATAACATTGCAAGTAAGCAAGCAAAATTCAAACTGACTTTTAATGTATTATAGATATCAAAGGTGATTTATTAATACAAAACTCAGTATCGGTAACTGTTTATACACCGATTAAAGATGAGCCAAAGCCATCACAATCATTCCTTAATAAAGCTATCTTAACCTAAAATTTTCATATATGGTGTAATTCAGTGGAGAAGTAAGTTGACTGACTTCCCTTTTACTTGTTTTACAACTGTAATTTTTATTTACTTCTTTTATGCCTGTATACTGAACAGTTACCCTCAATATCCACTAAGTAATCATACTTTTTCACATTTTTTTTTGTTAAAAACCTGCCTGATTGCTTCCTTTGTAATCCTGAAAAACATTGTGAACATTAGTCCAGCCATTTGACTGTGAAGAGGGTACAGACAAACGGACATAACACCCATTATAGTAAGATGTTAGGAACATAAATTGTAACAGAGGTTTGGTAGAAGATTTTAATTCACAACTTTTGAAAACAAGACATTTCTATTACAAAAACAGAGGTGGTTTAAGGCAGGTTGGTATCAAAATAGTTAATGATTAAGTGTAGTAACCAAAGCTTTAGTCTCTCCACCACCAACTCTTGTTTTCTCCATGCTGATATCTGTTAGGTAATCTGTGGTGCTGTATATCACTATTCATTTTTGTCTTCTGTGAAACTCAACATCTGGAAATCTAGCCTCACCATTTCATCCCATCCTTTTTTCCTTCTCAAGTATTGATGTGGGAGAGGTGTTGATTGTAAGTAGTCCCTGCTCAGAAAATAGGTTTTGATTGTTTTACAATGTCTGATGTTTATCAGGAATTGTTGCAAAAAAGCCTTCTGTAGCTATATGTCAACAGTACCTTAACTCTTTAGCATTTAAACTGGCCATACCCAGCCCAAATATTCTACTTTGTTCTATGTTCAAACTAGCCAGATTTGGCCTCTCATGCATACCTTATGAGGTTATACTGAAAATAAACAACCATATCATTGAAATCTCAAAACTGCAAGATAATGCGTGATCAATTTGAAATAATGTGAATAAGTAAGTATCACATTTAACCCTCTTGGGGCACCTGGGCTGATTGATCAGGCTAAGTGATACAAGCTGAAAAGACTTTGAGGCCAATCCTTTGGCCCAATGAAACAAACATTTTGGTGTGTAATAACCAATCAGAGATCGTTTTTCAGTAGATATAATATAAAATTATATAACATATATAGTTTTTCATACTAATACAATAGTTTTAGGCACTTTATCCTTTGTTTTAGAAATTTCTACATGCACCTGTCAATTTCAATCTCAACAGAAAAATCATTTTAATATTTTTGGTTACACATACCAAAACACCGTATATCTCAAAAGGGCCTACCATAATAATCTGAGTGCTAAAGGGTTAAACTGTACTTTACCTTCCCCAGGGATTGAGACAAGGGCAGTAATAATTCTTGCTGCTACAACTGGACAGTCTCCCTGAAATTCACTCCCCATAGACAGAATTGCAGTATAATCCTTGATTAGCAGACACAGGAATTAGAAATTTGGTGTCAGATTTAAGTTTTGTTTCCAAACAAGTCACAATACCTTTGAAGACTTTGTTCACCCTAACAAAAAGAAGCTGTTGTAGTTGAAATGGTGGTTGTTGCATTAGTGATTCTTGTAGTAATAGTAGTAGTAGTGGTGGTAGTGGTGGTTGTATTAGTCTGTGAGTGACAGTACCATGTAATTAGTTTAACACTTGTACATAAAATGTATATATAAAACATCAACAGACACCACGTCACCATATCCACATCTCACCTACCTCACACCCACCCAGTGCATGCTTATTATTAGGAGGACTTTATTCTAAAACTACTGAATGGTGATAAAACAGAATGGGACACAAGTGTCCATAATATAAGTTACTATTTTAAGGTGTGTGACTTTAGTCTCAATTGAAATGCAATCCTATTAGTTTCTCTCTTGATCACCTGACTCATTCTACTTGAAAATGAAGCTAGTTTGTTTAATCTCACTCTACTCCTTTCCCTGTTTCTCTGTCTCTTCCTCTTTTTCTCCCTCTCTTATAACCAGTTAAATAGCTAAATTACAATTAATTTTTAAGTATGTGTGCACTTTGGTTTGTCTCTGTATGTGTGTGTATATATATATATATATATATATATATATATATCTGCTTACTGATCTGTCTGTCTGTCTATCTACCCACATACCCATCTACTTACCTACTCACATCTATCTATCTACAAACACAAATCCTCTTTGGCATCATTGTTTTTATGTCCATATATTTCTATGCTTGCATAGAAAATTACTGAGTAAGCATCCTATGGCTTGATTGCCCTTCTCGTTACCTCTTGTTTTCATGTAAAGCATTTTTTCCACTGGTCTTCACATGTCAAAACTGGCGAAACTGTTAAGCTACATATAGCATTACTTTCAAGAGATGTATACAGCATCACCTTTTTTTACACAGTGTCACTGTAAAGACACTCAAAAAACAAACACTTGCACACATGCATACACACACACACACACAGCTGCTGCCATCGTCATCATCATCATCATCATCATCATCATATGTCTACTTTCCATACTTTCCATGTTGGTATAGGTTGCACGAGTTATCACAGTGGAAGTTATCACATAATTAGGGATGCTGTCCACCTAAATGGGTTGGAAGACTGTACATCACTCACATGCTTCATTTTTGGCTTTTTCTTTCTATTAGATATCCTTCCTAACATCAGCCGAGTGTACTGGGTGCATTTTTCATGGCACAAACCCAAGAGAGGTTGCTATGTCCTTGACACATCTAAAGAGTCCTCATGATCCTCTCATATCTGCCCATTCACCAATCACTTTACAGGGTAAGAAGTATGGGGGATAGAGTTATGAATGAGTTGTAAGTGATATGAAGGATGCATGATAGGGAGATGTGATAGGGGTACTCAGTTTTCTGAGTGATTTTATTTATAGTTAAGGTAGTATGGTTAAGAAGATAGAGCAATGATAGAAGGCAATGTGATCCAGGAGATAGAGATCCAAGATGTGTGGTATAAAGTGAGTAAGAGTGCAATGGCAGACAGAGTGATGACTGGCAGAACAAGAGGGAAGTGTGAAGATAGATTGTTCTGGGCACAATTGGTCCAATGTAGTTTCCTATACATAAACTTTCAAATGGGTAGGGGTCCTCAGTGTTCTAAGCTGTGTGTGTAGTCAAGGTAAAGATCATGGCTATAGGGATAGGGCAGCAACAGAAGATGCCATGACTCTGGGGATGGAGCGATGACAAAGAATCAGGATGGAGGAGGAAAGAAGCAAAGGAATGAAGATACAGTGAGATGGGGTAATGACAAGCAGTATAAGAGTGAAAATAAAGTAGAGTTTATTGGGCACAACTGATCCACTGTAGTCTATTCTTAAACTTTCAAGATGGTCCCTGGCTGAATGATGATGGTAATAGGAGGAAAATAGAAAGTAGGCAGGTCCTCTACCAATGATTAGCAAGAGTGATAAGGAAGTGAGCAATAGTGGGATGAGAGGGTAATAAAGTATTGTGGAAACAACAATAGTGGTCTTAGCAGTACATATATCTCAGTCAGCATTACTACCATTATTTTTGTAACATTTGTTCTGCCAAACTGGCATTGCTGGTTGGGTTTTCTGAGGTCAAATCTTCTCAAGTACCACAGATTGCTAGTCAACAGAGTTTTTGTCATTTCCTCCTTGAAATGCAACATTTTGAAAACAGACTTTGCCAATTTGTTCCAAGTCTTTCTTTGTGACCCCTCTTCCATAGGTGTTATCACTTTGAAGTATGTAGCATTTCTTTATACAGCCTTCATCCTCTATATGTATCACATATCAACATCACTGCAGTCTTCCCTCTTATACACTTCATCTGATTCTATATCTTGTTTTTCTCTCAGCTCATTTCTATTGCTTGATTCAGGAACACTAACATTACACATCATGCAGAGCATGCTTATTTCATTTCTTCCTCGTTTTTTACTAATGCTCTGCATTCAAGTTTTATGTTTCACTACTATGCAATATTGTACTTCCTATACAAGCTTCATATAATCTGCTTTTCACTCTTAGAGAAACTCTTTATGCCAGCACCTGGTCACTATGCTTTCAAAGCAAGTATCTCCACTGCTCATTAGATCACTAAGATAAGAAGGACTATCAATATTTTTTGAGGGTTGGTCTAAGATATGAAACAGATTCTCTGTTTCATATGTACTCTTAGTGTTTTCTGCATTTGTGCATATATTTCATATGAAGGACACCTTCTTTGTGATCCCACCTCTCTTGTGTATCCATTAGTTACATTGGATACATTGTATGGAGTTCCAACCTACCCCTTCCTGCTTGTTCAGTTTAGCTATTTCCATGACAATAGCAGGGACTTATCTTCTTTCCTATATATAGCATTTGTGGATGTGTAATGGCCCAGTGGTTAGGGCAGCAGACTCGCAGTTGTAGGATTGAGGTTTCGATTGCGAGACCAGGCATTGTGAGTGTTTATTGAGTGAAAATACCTAAAGCTCCATGAGGCTCCGGCAGGGGGGGGGGGGTGGCGAACCCTGCTATACTTTTTCACCACGACTTTCTCTCACTCTTTCTTCCTGTTTCTGTTGTACCTGTATTTCAAAGGGCCAACCTTGGCACACTCTGTGTCACACTGAATCTTCCTGAGAAGTATGTGAAGGGGTACACGTGTCTGTGGAGTGCTCAACCACTTGCATGTTAATTTCACAAGCAGACTGTTCCGTTGATTGGATCAAATGGAACCCTCATCGTCGTAACCGATGGAGTGCCACGATGATATAGCATTCAAACATATTAGAACTGATTTTTGTTGGATGAATGAGGACGAGGGTACTCAATACACATTGTAGAATATATAGTTTATTTAAAGTGAATTCTTTTCTTGAGACTCAAGTTTCATGTCAGTGCAATCATCAGGCAAGTACTGCTATGATTTAGAATATGTTTTGTTTTATACACACACACATAAATGTGAGCATGTTCTTTTCTATATGTTGTTTGATTGCATTGATATTTTTAAATTCCATAATTTTCATGTAAACAAGTAAGACTAAAAAGAACTGAAAAACAAGAATCCTCCCTGTTTTATTAAACAGGACATATGCACAAAAGAATGTGCTAAAGAATGAATTTAAAAACTTTGATATGCAGAATATTTTCTATGCACACAAAAGAAGTCCTTCCATGAATAAATGTAAAAACACAGCAAATGAAAATATACTCAACCAATAGGACGAAAACCTGAACATGCTCCTTACTAAAAAAAAAAACCCAAATATGATACTCTTCCTGCTGCCAACACTTTTAGGCCACTTCTTACAACAAGCTTACAGCAAACTAGGATATACATGCACACGCACAAGCACATATATATAATAAGTGTGTTTATATAGATTTTGGTATATATTTATAATTATTCACACATACAATCAGAGGCTGTAGAAGACGCCTAAAATGCTGCTTGGTGAGATTGAATTTGGATCTGTGATTGCAAACCAAACATTTGGAGCATGCATGTATGCACGTGCGCGCACACACACACACACACACACACATGTTGGTGTAAAAAGTAATTAACCAACTGTTGAGATATTGTGAATAATTAAATGTAATTTATTTCCATTTCAGTTGTCTTGCTGTTTGGGTTAGTCCAACCATATGCTGAAGCCAAAATAGGTAAGTTCTCATTTCCTCTCTAATCTAATAAGTAGCTGCTACTGCTGCCATTTTGTAGGTAATCCTGACATCAGCCAGTAGTACATTGCTAACCTGTTGTCACTTCTATATTTTCTATAACTGAATTTGCAACACTCTTAGAATAGTGCTTTTTATGTGTTACCGGCATGGGAGCCAGTCAGGGAGTACTGGCATCGACCATGTTTGGATGGTGCTTTTTATGTGCCACTGGCACAGGAGCCAGTCAGGTGGTTCTGGCATTGATCAAAATTGGATAATGCTTTTTACATGCCACTCGCATGGGAGCCAGTCAGGGGACACTGGCATCGACCATGTTCGGATGATGCATTTTATGTGCTACCAAAACAGGAGCCAGTCAGGGGTCACTGGCCACAGCTACGATTTTGGTTTTACTTGACTCAACAGGTCTTCTCAGACATCATATCGCCCGACGCATCAAGGGTACTCTTAAATGGGCCGGACATGCAACAGCCATGGCTGCGATCTCACTTTAGTTGCTGGGTCTTCTCAATCACAGCGTATCTCCAATGGTCTCGGTCTCCTATCATTGCCTCTGTGAGGCCCAATGTTCAAAGGTATGCTTCACCACCTCATCCCATGTCTTCCTGTTGTTAATAAATATTTTTTGATAATAATAATATCCGTTATATAAGGAAAACCTTGTAAACAGATTACATTATGAAATCATCAGAGATTATGCAGCGCACTTAAATAACTTCTTAGATTTATAATGGACTTTAGGTAATGTTATGGTATCAGTGACTGGAACTACTATCAATAACCAGTGGAAGAAAACTTGGACTGTAATACAAGTTCTCATAGCTTTCTGTTTTGATGTAAAAGAATACTCATGGAATTCTAAATGCTAGTTATATGTCATGCAATTTAAATTTAAATCACATACGCATACATATACACTTATGCATATATTTCTATATATGTATGCGTGTATGTGTGTCTGTATGTGTATGTATATATATGTATAGGTGTGTGTTTGTATGTATGTGTGTGTATGTATGCATGTGTGTGTATATGTATGTTTGATTGCATGTGCATGTGTGTGTATATATATATTTATATGTATGTAAAGTACTGTTCAAATGTAAATTGTAAAAAGTTTATTCATTTTAGTTGTAATTAACTAAGCCATGAGACTTAATTCGTAAGCAGTTTATTACCCTTGATTTAAATTGGAACTGTGAAAAATAGCCATGATTAAAACACTGTATCACTATCACAGACAAAACCATTTGAAATCATTAGTTGTAAATATTGTAAATGCATACTCTAATTACAGTCTTAGTCACACTTAAATCAACCCACACATTTCCTTCTCCGGATTTCAGCATGTAGTCAATCCACTTCAGCCATCCACTACATCATTCATGAATCTAACACAGTGGAGACATTATGATTTCAACAATATAAAAATACATGTACCATTCATATCACTGACATCATTAGATTGACCTCATTACCAGCTCAACATGTACAAAGCTCAATATCCTTTCCAAGGAATAACAAAATTTTTAACAAACTGTCTAGTGTACAAAAACCAATAATTCTGCAATTTGCAATTTTTGCAATTGAGGTACTGATTCTAGAGTCTGTCCTGTCACTCACTCTTTTCAAACTATACAAACTATACATCTAATCCATGCCAGCATGGAAAATGGATGTTAAATGATGCTGATGATGATGTACATTAACCCCACCACCACCACCACCACATACTCCAAACACGTGCAAGCACACACACACACACACACCACACACACACACACACACAGAGGCAGACAGAGCTTCCTAAGCAGCTGACATCAGATTCATATCTTTCCACCAGTTGCACAACTACCCACTCCTTACATTAGTCACCCAGACACCTGGTTCCAGAATAACAGACTTAGAGTAGCACTTCCTAAAAATCCACTGTCTTCCATAGCCAGCCATAATAGAAAGCACCAACTACAACTAGCCATCATACCCAACAATATAAACATACTCTACACACACACACACACACACACACACACACATGTACTCGGAAGGAAGAAAAATACTGAAAGTTATACACAACCACTCCACAACATTCACAATTCACATAGCAGACATGCTAGGGAAAGCAAAACAACATAAATATATGTAGAGCAGTCACAGAAACCATATTTAGCCAATAGAAAGAAAAAAAAAGTGGCAGACAATGCCTTAGTTCTATCATTTATTATGCCAGCCCTGCCTAGGGCCCTAATCACTATTCATAGTAAACTACAATAAGATACAAAGAACACAAAACAGTGGCACTTAACATTGTAATGGATCTGTACATAGACTACCCCCCCACAGACCACCTGCACATGAAACAAAATTATTAAAAAGAAAGACCATCTGGGTGTATGAGGTATCAGCTTATTAATGCAACACAATTTAATCCTTACTGTCCTTGTGTGAATGTGTGTGTGCATGTGTGCATGCATGTATGATGATTGCCTCATCTTGTCAGATGATAGCCATCTCATGTTCAGCCTGATTGTTCAGATTTATTTTTATTGCTATATATGTGCGAATGTGACTTTTCGTGCTACACATTTATTGCTTTAAGTCTCTATAAAATACAAAATGGATCAAGAAATGAAATGATAGTGAGTCATCTGTATGTCATTGGATTTAAATGGCAAAAACCAGTACGGTACTTTTACCACTCCCTTGGTCATCATGGTAGGTTCCAGTGATAGTCATGGCAAGATGACTGGTACTGTTTTGACTGCAAGTTTTATGACAGAGTATCTTTCTCTTGGAAGAATTTCCATCCTCATGGCTTTGTCAAAAATAACAGGTGTCTCCTCTACCCCTAGGAAATCTATGTAATCCATAGATGAGACCCTGACAGAGACTTATTCTGGGTCAGAATGGACCTGGGGGTAATAGCAATTAAGAGGTTATGCCATGCTTGCTACAACTCCAGAACTCCTGAACTGGATCTTCACTACTGGATGCAGTTTATATATAAACACACACACACACACACACGCGGCGCCGCCGCCATCATCATAACGTCCTGTTTGCCATGCTTATATGGGTTGGATAGAGTTTATTGGGGACAGATTTTTTGTCTGTATGCCCTTCCTGTTGCTGTCTGTTTCCAAGACAGGTAATATGGTAATATTTTCCCAAAGCCAGACATGTTTTCACTGAAAATTGGAAGTGAGTGACATTTATGTATGTCAGTCATGCGATGTCAAGATAAGGAGACAAACATGCACACACACACTCACACATACACATATATACATATATGATGGGCTTTTTCAATTAATATCTACCAAATCCACTTATAAAGCTTTGGTCAGCCTGGGGCTATAGTAGAAGACACTTTCCCTCCATAGATTGAACCCACAATCTTGTTGGGAAGCAAACTTGTTAACCACATACTTCTAATTTAGGCACAAAGACATCGATTTTGGCAGGAGGGTATTAATTGATACCAATGGTTGCTATACTTGAGTAATATTGTATTTTATTGATCTGGAAATAAAAAGTTGACCTCTGTAGAGGTAAAGCTTGACCTCAGTGGATTTGAACTCAGAACATAAAACACAGGAATAATTATCATAAAGCACCTTTCTGACACTCTAACGATTATCCAGCTTGCTGACTTACACAGAGTTAATATCAAGGGTATAAATATCAAGGGTATAAATATAGCTCCATGTCAACCAAAGCCTTGTGAACAGTTTTGGTAGATAGAAACTGAAAGTAGCTCCTCATCATGTGTGTATATGTGTTACCTTGCATGGAAATAAGTTAGGGTTGACAACATGAAGAGCATTTTGCAGTAGAAAACCAGCCTTGTTGAACTCCATCTGACCCATGCAGGCATGAAAAAGTGGACATAAAGACAATGATGATGATAATATAGTGGTAATCACTCCTCCAGGGCATCATTTAGGAAACCCAAAGGATATTCACATTTTAATTCTCCTCCATTTACTCTCTCTATATAAGTATGTTTTGTTTTGTCTAAATGTAAAAATGTATTGACTATTCAATTCTATGTTGACAGTATATTAAGTTCAATTATAATGAATTTTAATAAGTCTATTTTTAATGAAATACTTGATGGGTCATGCTTTCAAAACATTCTTATTTCACTGTAGTATATTTATGTTAACGTCATCAATTACATGATTTTTACTGCAACCTCAAATATTCTTTCATCTATGCCCTGTCCTCACCCCACTAGAACTTGCACCAAGCACTTTGTCTAACTTTTCTACCCTAGAATTGAATCTTTGCAGAATTCCCTCATTTTTGATACCATCCCCCAAACCACTGAGCTTCAACTGTTTAAACAGAACATTAACTATATTAACCTGGTTATTCCTATTTATTCAGTTTTGGAGGGTCTGGCATTATTTCGCTTATCTCCAATTATGAGATTGATAACAAATGTTGCTGTTTTGTTTAGCACCATCACATTGCCAAAAAGTAGGTCTTTGCATTCTCTTGTGCTACAGTTTTGGTTACAATGTGTGCCTGTTCTCTCTAAATTGCTGTTAAGACTTACGTAGCTGAAAACAGGTTGCTGTTAATGACCTTACGAGATGTTGGTTATCTCAGCCAAGTTCTTTGAAGTCTTGTAGCATTAATGTTGAGGAAGGGTGAGAAGGTGGCAGAAATTCTCAAGGAATGTATTTCTCGAACCATTTTAGTGCTCAGATATTATTATGGAGAAAATATATTTTGGGAATAAAAAGAAAACTAATCAAATGTAAATAACTTTGTAAGACTCCCAAATGGAGCTTGTAAATGAGACAAATCTGCTTCTGGATTGTATTCCAGTTTATTGCTGGTCTATATGGCTCTTGTTTCTGACAGCTAGGTGTACTACAGAAACAGAAGGCAAAGTGTTTTGCCCAGAAACACCAAAAGATCATCAGCAGATTTGAACTAATTATCTCTGGGTAGGTACCTCAATATGTTTCCTATTTAACCATTTCATCTCTGCAATATTTAGTTGAGAATTAGATTTGGTATCTCACAGTATTTAGTTATGTCTCTTTAGAGTCACCTCCTATAAAGTTGGCTGTAGGTTGTAAGTGTTAGTTTTGGTTCAAGACATATTAAACATGCTAAAAACATGAAAAATTCCTATATGTTGAACCAAAGCCAATACTTGCAACCTACTGTTTTGAAATATTTCCTAATAGTCTTATGCAGCCGAGTATAGCTCCAGACCTGTATTTTAAATAAAAATTCTGGAGAACTTAAATTATATATATATTACTCTGCTTCTGACTCGGGTATTTGTCCACCTTTATATTTCAGCTCAGCATGTCCTCTGATAAGCTATTTATTCAGAGCCTTGTTTGTCTTAACAATCTGGTGATTTATTTACAGATATATTTACTTTGACCTTCATCTGGTCTTATCAAGAAGGAAAGTCCCTCTCCCACCTCCCTTTCATTATATTGATACTCCTTATCTGCACTGTTGTATATGTCTCTCTAAACAACAGTGTGAATAGGAATAATGATTTATATAGTTACCTCCTACCCCATTAGAGTTTCAGGGTGTGTATGCTTGGGGTAGGGAGATTGGAAGTTAGGGAGTTGCAGTCTTCATGGCTACTCTGAGGGTATTTAGGTTATAGGTAGATTAACTTTATGATTTCTTATGAAGAAGTTATTGTTTTTGTGTGTGTAAAGGGTCAACAGAGTAGAGGTAGGAATAGATGGGATGGCATTGTAACTAAGTATTATACACACACGATAAAGTATATTGAGTCAAAGTGGTTAGTTGTAAAGGGTACACCAAGCTGAGGTGGGCTTACATTGGAGTTAATTTATAAGTAGAGTGTACATGAGAATAGAGGTGGGATAGGATCTGTATAAGTGGAGTAGATTATAAGGCAAGGAAAATTTTTAAATGAGGAGTCTCAAAGGGTGGTCATAAGATTTATGCATTGTTGACCTTCCCAACCCTCACCATCACAATACACACTTGTACACACACCACATTGTCACAACATACATCCTGAGATTTATGGAGTTTATACCTATCAAGAACATGGTATAGTGGTTACTATTGGTGGTTCTACCGAAGACTGCTGGGGAATTTCTATAAAGGTTCTGGAAGTATTCCTTTCACTTGTTTAATCATTGTTGCAGATTTGTGGCTTTTAGATTCAACTTATTTGTACTTTCCTTGCCACTAATTTCATTGGCATTTTGCCATTCCAGGGATGATTGCTTGTTTCCTGCTGCATGCACCATCAAATCTATTTTGCTTTCAATATATTTCTGTTATTCGATTTTGTAAGTGTAAGATCTTACTGAGACTTTTTCTGAATTTAGTGATATTTTTTTGCTGGGAGGTTTAGTTGACTTTAAATGAGTAGCAGCATTCTTCAATGAATTGTGCATCTTAGCAAATACTTCCAATTCCTCCGGGACTCAGTGTTTGATTTTAGTTGTGAGAAGAAGACATTCTTCTGCAATATGTTGTTGAGAGAAGACAAAGTTACTATATGTAGCATTTAGAGAATTGATTTCAGTTTCTGCTTGCATTTTTGTTGTGGAGAGTTTGTCTCTGTAGGTGATTTTTAAGAAGTACTTGACTACACAACCAACACAACAGTTGGGCACATCCCTCATTATCTGCACATCTGAGATGCAGGATGGAGATGTGATTTTATTTTCTCATTGCTCTAGAAAGTAAACTTAGACTTTTGGTAAAAAATTACAGAGGGATTATTCTTACATTTATTCTTACAATAAACTGTTGCTGAAACATTTACAACCATAATCAAGGCAGGTCTTATGAAGAAACTAAAATGAGTTCAGGAAAAACTGGTCTATTGTTGGAGAGATATTTACAGTCAGAAGAATAATTGAGGAGTCAGGGTAAAAAAAAAAAAATCTACAAGCAATTTTATTGTTGGTTTGAAGAATTCTCAAAAGCTTTTGATTATTTACCAAGGCAAAATGGAGCAAATTCTTCTTACACACACTGTACCTCAAGAAATAGTAGCAACAATTGACATTTTACAATAACATAAGAACTAAAGTATTATCACCTTAGGATTTCTTTGACATTAAGTGTTTTGCAAGCTGATATGCTTGCACTATTTCTTTTTTATCCTTTGCACTCAGACAAAATTAAAGAATTTGACTTCACTCTAACAAAATCATCTTCCCTCTACTACCGAGTTCCTACATTACTGATTATATTGCTCTCTTTGAAGATTCATCTCAAAAGTTACTATTCTTATGCATAATCTTGAAAAAACAGCAGAAGATATTAATCTTTATGTCAATGACTCAACACTGAATATTTCTGCTACAATCAGAAGGGATCATAAAGCACTGCCAAACAAAACCTAGCATCTGTAGACTTCATTGTATACATTCATTGGAAGTAACATTGCATCCACACAAATAGGTGTAAAAATTCATTTTATGAAAGCACAGGCTGTTCTTGATTGTCTCAGTGTCATCCAGAAGTCATCACTAATTAAGTAAAGCTTCTTCTATATTCCTGAGAAATCACTACCATTAGATGGATCCACTGCATGTACACTCACCAAAAACTTAGAGGCAAAATTTGACGATGTTTACACTCTCATGTTTGTGCTGTTCTGAATGTCTTGCGAATAAAAGCTTCTGACCAAGCAGGTTCAATGTGACATAGTTAAATTTCTAGGAATAAAAGATTGTTTCCATGATGTAGCTAGGGAAAGAGCCCACATTGGTCAACTAAAGATGGTTATGCATAATGGTTGTCTCTTAAGTATCCATTTTACCTTGTATCATTTTTTCCGTGAGTTGCATCTCTCCTTTGTTTTGGCTTACAGAGTCCATGCTTCTTCCAGGTTGATTAAAACAGGACCCTTTTTTGTAAGTTGTTGGGTGTTTGCCTAGTTACTTTAAGTATTGCTGAAAAGCTACTCTCTTTCTCTGATGTCTGGAGAAAGTTTAGTTACCATGGAAGGTAGGAAGTATTTAGTTACCACAGGAACTGGAGCTGTTAATTTAAGGTTTTTGAGAATAAAAGGTTATCTTTGCTACATAGGTGGAGTAAAAGAGCTTATAGTTTTGGCATGAAGTGGTTGAGAATGAGGCTCTCTCTGCTGTCTGTGGAAAGGGGTCTTTAAATACTGACAGAGCTTATTGTTATCATCTACTGACATCTGGGTATTGATGGTTGTTGTTTAGATCCAGATCAGTTCTGGTGGAGTTGGTGTGTGATTGAAGGCATTTCACCCATAAATGTACCATCTTATTTGTTATGTGTATTTCTTTTTTTGAGGCAGTAGGGTGGAATTCAAGGGACTTTAGTTGCTATTTTGAGCTAGGTTGTCTAGAATGATAGAGACACAGAAGAGTGTGTATGCTGACCTGCAGTCAACACCATTTTTGTAAGCTTTCAGGGAATATTTTTTGTTGTGTGCATTAATGTATATATTGGTAGTATTAAATATGTTATAATCATCAATAATTAATGGTAATAATTGCTTCTGATTTAGGACAAGGCCAGCAATTCTTTGAGGGGAAGAGGGTGTTTGATGACACCATCAGCCCATACTAGACTAGTACTTCATTTTATCAACCCTGAAAGAATGAAAGACAAAATTAATCTTGGCAGGATTTGAACTCAGAATGTAATAATCTGGAACAAATAACACAAGGCATTTTTCTAACAACAATAATTAAATAATAGGGCAGAATATAATTGTAATAGTAAAAAAATATTTTGTCCATGCTAACTTGCTTTTTTATTTGTTAAAGATGAAAAAAAAAACTGATTCTCTGATGTTTCAAACCATTTATGATAAATGTCATCATAATGTTGATAGGAGGAAGGAGTTTGGGGATGGTATAGCAATCACATGATTTGATAGTGTGCAGGATATCTGATAGTATTGATTTATCAACATAACAGTAGACTTGCTATCATTACCAACACCAACAAATGGGTTTGTGGGGAGGGACAGAGCAAGTAGTGGCTGTTGTTGATTTTGAGTGTGTACGTGCGTGTGTGTGTGTGTGTGTGTGTGTGTGTGGTGTGTGTGTGTGTGTGTGTGTGTGTGCGTGCGTGCGTGCGTGCGTGTGTGTGTTTGTGTTTGTGTCTAGCCAGGAAGTGGTGGACAGTATATCTATGCCTTCATAGTTTGGTCAGCTAGCCATATGGTCATGCCTTACTGGTCATAAACTAGGCAGCATTGAATTGTTCTAGGTCAGCTCAGTAACTGTTTTACTGGGAGACTAGCAAAACTTAGGACTACAGACAGGAATGAATGTGTGAGTAGACAGTACAGTAAATGATGGCCTTGTGTAAATAACTTGATGAAGGGTCATTTGGATTAATAAATTCACCAGAGGTTATATCATCATCATCATCATCATCTACTTTCCATGCTAGCATGAGTTAAATGGTTTGATAGGATCCAATGAGTTACAAGGCCATGTCAGGTTCCAATGTCAGCTGTGGGCATAGTTTCTATGGTTGAATACCCTACCTAACACTCATCATTTTATAGAGTGTATTGCATGCTTTTTTGTGCCACTGGCACTGAGTAACTTGAAAGACAGTAAAAGCACAGGGAAAAACAAAAAAAGCCCCTGTTACTAAAAGGGAAGTATTTGAGTGAGGAAGGTGGCTTTGTCTGGGCTGGCAAAGTGGTTATTTGGGCAAAGTAACCTGGGATTGTCTTAGCAGTTAAAGTGAGCAAGGCTTATCTAGAAAATTGTAATGACTGAGACTAGGGTTTATCTGGGCAGATAAAGTAACCTGGGAGTTATCTGAGCACACAATGTGACTGAAGATTATCTGAATAGGCAAAGTGGCTGAGGCTTATCTAAAAAGATGGGGTTTATCTAGGTAGGTAAAGTGGGTGAGGGCTGCCTGGTCTGGCAAAGCAGACAACAGTGTTACTTGGTCAGAAAAAATGAACAAAGGGTTTTGTCAGGGCAAGGCGAAGAGATTGAGTTATTATGTGGGCAGATAAATATGTGGTAAAATATACTTAAAAATCTGATATATGACTGAAAATCCAAGAAATACCAATATATACTAAGTTGATACTCACTATCAATAATTCAAGGGCAATCTTGAAAATTCTTTGAAATCTCTTTGAAAATGTGATCATAGATAGTTGATTGAAAAAGATACCAGTCAGCCTTCTGAGAGAGGTTGTTGGTTCATATCCTGTCAATGGCACTCGTTATGTTCATGGCTGAAGCATTTCATTTTAGAATAACTGAATCCATCTTGTTGCTCTGAGTAGCAACACTGATAACTTACAGTTCTGAATTCAACTCATGTGAGTATATAGCTTGCAGGGAAATGGTATCTGACACTTTGACTGGCTCAGAGTATACATTAACCCTTTAGCATTCAGATTACTCTGTCAAATGTTCTGCTTACTTATTCACATTGTTTTGAATTAACCATGCATTATCTTATAGCTAAGACATTTTCATGATGTGGTTATTTAGCTTTAGAAAGACATTGTCGGTTAGGTGTGAGAGGCTAGATCTGGCCAGTTTTAACATAAAACTGGTAGAATATTTAGGCCGGATATGGCTGGTTTGAATGCTCAAGGGTTAACTGAAGAAGGAGTTTTTTTAGTGGTGACTGTATATAACTTGGCATGTTAAGAAACATAATTGCTCATCATGTTAGAGGGTTAATCAACACATAAAATAAAGAGATCATGATATGATGTCAAAGATGTTACAGCACTAGAAGTAGGTATGTCTTACTTTGTAGTGCAGTATATTACCACAATATTGTATATCTTGATTTACAGTGGAGTTATACTGTGAAAATATCTTATAGCTAGCTTCCTTAGTGGAATATATGTCACCAGGGTATGCTTAACAGTTTAGTGTTTTGTCAAAGTGTAAGATAACCGAGAATGTAGCCTCACCTAACAATTAATACAATGACATTCACTACTTTATAATAAAACAAAAGGATAAAGATCCTTCTCGAGTCATATAGACTCCTAGGGCCGGTTTTCATGATGTTTATATTCCCCACTTGGACAGGACACCAATCCATCACAGGATTACTCATTTTTGCCTGCTGAGTGAACTGGAGCAACATGAAATGAAGTGTTTATAATGATGTCATATTAACTATCAGCATGGTCAAATGTTAAACCAATGGTAATAACACTCAGACTTTGTTTTTTTCAGATTGTGGATCAAAGGAGGTCCTTCAAAATAGAACTGGAAACATATCATTTGCCAAAATCTCCAGTGGTCCTCAAAAGAAATTGTGCGAATACATTTGGTTTATACGGGCACCCCAGAATGGAATAGTTACAATAAAGTAAGCAGCAATTTATATCTTTCTTCCTTGACCAGTTGATTTTCATTTTCTGGTTGCTTAACTCTGTCATTCTGTCTTGTTCAAAGTGTTGTTTTATTCATTTTTTTCCATGTTCACTCTTACAATCGTTTGGCTAGGCTGGACTCCAGGTTTCCTTCACCCACTTTTTTCTTGCAGACTGTAGATATTAATGCTGCACATTGGCCATGCCTGTCTGGGAGGGCCTATAAAAGGTTATGGGCACTGCCCTGCCTCTCCTAACTACTTTATAACACAATTTAATGTACAGCACAGCTTCACAGGTTAATGAAGGTGCTCCTCTCTTTCTCTGTCTGTCTGTTTCTTTTTAAAATAAGTCTTTAATCTTAGGAAATGAAGCAGTGATCCAAGCTGTTAAAGGTCCACCAAGCAAAAAAGATATAGCTAATGTTGAAATTGAATTTCATGATTTCTAATAAAATTGGATAGACGTAGAGTTCCAGAGATTTGCAGTTCTGAGAAAACAAAGGAATTAAGCCAAAGTTTTTAGTGACTGTTTGATGGAATAATATAACAGGTATGATATTATATAGAGTTGAGACAGGTGTATTTCAAAACAGCTGAGGCTTGGACAGTAGATAATTTGTTTCTCCATTATTATTCACTTTGTACAGTGTAAGTATAGTCATAGAGTTTCTTTCAATAGGTATGGCTGTGTGGTTAAGAAATTCACTTCATGACTATGTGTTTCCAAGTTCAATCCCATTGTATATCGTCATGCCATAACCTCAGATTAATCAATACCTTGTGAATGGAATTTGGTAGACAGAAGCTATGTAGTAGACTATCATATATGTGTATGTGTGTGTGTTTTGGCATGGTTTTTATGGTTAGATGCCCTTCCTAACACCAGCCATTCCACAAAAACACTCAGTCCACTTTGCGGGATGGCTGGTGTTAGGAAGGGCTTCCAACTGTAAAAACCATGCCAATCAGACACAGTAGCTTGGTGTAGTCTTCTACCTGGGTGGCTCCTGTTAAACCGTCCAACCCATACCAGCATGGAAGGTGGATATTAAACGATGATGATGATGATGATATGTATCATAAGCACAATCAAGGCTGTGTGCTTCCCAACCATGTGGTTTTGGGTTCAATACCACTGTGTGACACTACAGCTTTGAGCTGACCAAAGCCTTGAGAATGGAGTTGGTAAACAGAAACTGAAAGAAGCCTGTGTATGCGTGTGTGTGTGTGTGTGTGTGTGTGTGTGTATGCGTGCATGTGTATGATGATGATAGTGATGACAATTATTTTCATTAATGCAAAAGGTGTAAACATTGGCAAAATATTTTGAAAACAGGTGTCTAACAAGCATTGTACCCTTGCAGTATTTGTTCTGCACTGAGTTACAGACATGCCCTTCTTACTCATACTATCAGAAAAGCATTGAATTAGTTATTGGTCCAGTAGAAATCTATTACCAGCTATGCTATTATTCACCATTTTATGTTAAAAACCCTTGAAACAGTGACCAAGCTCTAAAGCTTAGAACATTTGTGACAGTGCAATGCTCCTTCTAAACTGTTCACTTGCACCCATGTGCACATTTTACAAAAATGTGTGCTGGAGTGGCTGTGTGGTAAGTAGCTTGCTTACCAACCATATGGTTCCAGGTTCAGTCCCACTGTGTAGCACCTTAGGCAAGTGTCTTCTACAAAACCCTCGGGCTGACCAAAGCCTTTGAGTGGATTTGGTAGACAGAAACTGAAAGAAGCCCATCATATATATATATGTGTATATATATATATAATATATATATATATATTATATATATATATATATAAAAGAGACCAAAGTGTACATAGGCCGCCATATGTATATAAAAAGGAATACAAAAAATATGGGACAAGAATGCAAAGCATCCAGACATGATAGAAAAAAGGGCAAGAAAAAAAATGACGAGTCATTTGGAGTTTTCTTTCCTCAGTCAAGTTCCAGATTATCTTTACAATTTCGGCTGGTTATACTCGGGATTGCTCCAATCTGGCCAGCCCCAAGGAAAAACTAAGCTAAGAGCACTAGATTCCTTGGAAGAAAGCAGTGAATGTATATGAAAACAAGGATGGAAAAAAACAGAGAAATGGTACACAAATACAAATGCAAATAACAGGAAATTAACAACAGGTGTCTTTCGACTAAGGATGAATTAAATTAAGCTGGCATGTGTGGAAGTGAAGCCTTACAGCAGGGACATAAGAGATGACAGGCATGGGGAGGAGCATAGATGGTAGTCGAACCAAGAAAGAAAGGTCAGGTTTGGCTGAACACTAGTCACATGGAGAGAGAGGAGAAAGGTAGAGGCAGAGGGATAGAAGAATTAGGGAGGGACGAGAAAAAAGAAAAGGGACAGAGTGAAGTGAAAGGAGGGAAGGTGAGAATGAAGAGAAAGCCAGGAAATGTGAGAGAGGAGGAACAAAAAAAAGAAGAGTGGAAAGAATGAAGTGAAGAGGCTGACAGACAGAAAGAAAGAATGAAAGAATAAGAGAGTTGTACAAAATTTATATATATATATATATATATATATCTAAATTTTGTATTTTTTCATTCTTTCTTTCTTTCTATCAGCCTCTTCACACTCACTTCGTTCTTTCCACTCTTCTTTCTTTTGTTCCTCCTCTCTCACATTTCCTGGCTTTCTCTTTATTCTCACCTTCCCTCCTCTTTCACTTCACTCTGTCCCTTTTCTATGTGTCTGTGTTTGTCCCCCCACCATCGCTTGACAACCGATGCTGGTGTGTTTACATCCCTATAACTTAGCAGTTCAGCAAAAGAGCATGATAAAATAAGTACTCGGCTTACAAAGAATAAGTCCTGGGGTCGATTTGTTCGACTAAAGGTGGTGCTCCAGCATGGCCACAATCACATGACTGAGACGAATAAAAGAATAAATACACAAGGTTTTCAAGACGAAACCATTTTTCAAAAACATTTTCTAATTATTTTTTTCTGCTAACCAGATCAATATCAAATAAATATTAAATATTTTTGTTAGATTTGTCATTGTTGCCATAAATAAAAAATCAATAACATTAAATATATATATATATAAATGCATAATGATTTGTTTTATTTGTGAAAAATCAAATTTAATAGACATTTAAAATTACGTAACAATATCTTAATTATAATACGCATTTAAAAATGATGTGCATTTGTTAAGGTCGTCAGTATGGCATTTAAATGATAGTTACTGGTGTAGGTACATACACACTTTGCAACAAAATTTGTTGGAGCAAATTTCTGCACACACCCACAACAAATAATTGAAGTCAACATTGATTAGTGGTAAGGCCAAAATTAAAAATAACATTTGCATATTTTACTTGATCAGCTTCTCTTTTACATCAAACTGATTGATAAATTTCATATTCTCCCATAACCTGCCTGAAAGGTCTCTCGTTTTCCATTTTTCTTTTTATTTGTTTCAGTCATTGAACTGTGGCCATGCTGGGGTGTTATTTTGAAAGGTTTTTAATCAGATGTTATTCTGTTGGTCTCTTATGTTGAACTGTTATATTATAAGGATGTAAACAAACCATGGTTGTCAAGCAGTGAGATTGAAGCACATAGACAGGCACACACACACGACATGCTTTTTCAGTTTCTGTCTACCAAATCAACTCACAAGACTTTGGTCAGCCTGGGGCTATAGAAGAAGACACTAGCCTAAGGTGCTATGCAGTGGAACTGAACCTGGAACCATGTGTTTGGAAAGCTAATTTCTTAACTTACAACCACATCTGAGGACAGGGTTTAGTAAAAAAAAACCAAAACCCTGATGTATGCCATATTTATTTTGTCTTGTATCTCCTTGTGTAGTTAAGCTGTTGGCCTGCTCAACTGAGAGTCAATAATTCATCATCCCCTTTCAATGGTTTTGAACAATACCTATAACCATGATACTTAACACTTGTGGCTCATTTTATCTATCTGTAAACAGGGGCTGTGGATGGCCACAACCTCCTATTTATGGGGTGTATAAGATGACTTGTGTTATTGACAAATCTTTAGCTAACTTGCAGTACTGAGTTCAGATCCTTGCAAGTATATTTTGGAGGGAGTTAAGCTTCATGCATAGTTAAGCCTAAAATACACTTAAATACCAACTACCTGAAGAATAAGCTTTACTGATGCCCCAGTAACTTCCTGCTTGGTATTTTTTTTATTGCTTGTTTCAGTCATTAAACTGTAGTCATGCTGGAGCACCACCATGAAAAATTTTTTAGCTGAACAAATTGACCTCAGTGCTTATTTTAAAAAATATTTTTAAGCCTGATACTTATTTTATCCGTCTCTTTTGCTGAACTGCTAAGTTACAGGGACATAAGTTGTCAAGCAGTGGTGAGTGACAAACACAGACATAGAAGCATACACACACACACACAAATATGTATGTATGTATATGTGTATGTATATATATATATATGTGTATATGTATATGTATATATATATATATTATATATATATATATATATATATATATATATATAAAGGAAATGAAGAAAATGCTGACAAAATAATTTAAGTAAGGGAGAGTGTATTTAATTAGGTGAAAGTTCTTTTTACTGGTTGCACATTTGTTATGCTTATCAAAAGATATTTTTTTAAGAGAGATAGAGTTCCTTTCTGATAGATTTTTTTCTCTTATCTGACTTTATGTTGGGTTTGCTGTCTCTTATATGTGAAAAAAGAGACTCCAGAGTTGTTTAAGATTTGCTTGGTTTTGCGCCTAAAATTTCTTGTTGGCAATGGTCAATACAATTTTGATTGGTCATTATAAAGGGGTCACGTGAATGTTTGAATGGAAGTTGGTGTTGGGGTAAGAAAATAGGCTCCAGAGATGTTAAAATTTGGCTAGTGTCGCACCTAAAATTTCTTATTGGTCATAATAAAGAAGTCACATGGATGTGGTCATAATAGAGAGGTCATGTGAATGTTTAGAATGAATGTTGGTGTGGGTGGTGTATGGAGTTTTCGAAAATAGCATTGTTGAAAATTCTTATTGTTCAGGCTGGTCAGTAGAAGTCATGTGGATATTTTAAATAGCTTTTTAGCACTTAGTTAAGGAGTGTATTTTCTGCTTGACTGAATTTGAGCTGGATAAGTAAGTTCGTTTAGGACAGGAAGAGCTATATGTATGTATGTGTGCGTGTGTGTGTGTGTGTGTGTGTGTGTGTGTGTGTGTTTATATGTATGTTGGGGCGCATGCTCGTGTATATATGTGTGCGTGTGTGGGTACAATTTTCAATATTTATAGTTCTGCTGGCCTTGTGCCTGTATCGGGAAGCAACGTGTTTGTGTGAAGTCAATATTTACAGTCATTTCCAAAAAATAGTGTTGGATGTTTTGCACCCGTATCAAATTATGTGTATGTGTGGAACCATATATTTGCATGTGTCATGGTGTTAATATCTGGGTAAAAGTGTGTGTAGGGTGTGTGCAGGTGTAAGTGTGTTTGTTGTGGGTTCGTGTTAGGGGGATGTGTTTAGAAGTGGTCTGTATTTATTAATAAGGTGGGATTCCATGGTTATTCGCTGGGTATGAGTGGCATTGTCTTTAAATTTGTAGAGGGGAAAGATTCTAAAATTGGGATGAAGTTGTGCGGCACAGGTATCAATATGTGCACTAAGTGCTATTTTTCTGTATTCCTGTATTTTTATTTGGGATCTGTGGACAGTCATGCGTGGCGGAGGCTATTTTTAGTTTGGCCTATGTAGTGTTCATTACAGCCCGAGCAAGTTAAGACATATACTAGGTTTTCTGATGCGCATGTGAAGTTGTGTTTTACTGTGAAACGTTGTCCTTGTTTAAAAAGGAATTCCGGACCTTCTATTAGGTTGATGCATATACCACAGTTGGGTCTATTGCATTTGTTTACTGTGGGTTTAGTTGTTGTGGTTGGCAGTACTTTGGCATTTGTTAGGATGGTTTTCAATGATTTGGGTTGCCTTTTGCTCTTTATGATTTCGTGTGTTAGGAGCATTTGGTTCATTCTATGGTCCTTTTTTAATACAGGAATGTTCTGGAGGATGGTGTCAAAAGCTTCATTGTTGAGGGGGTTGTGTGTAGAGATGTATAGTAGAGTATGGGGTTTCGATGTAACAGGTTTAGGGCGTCTAAGTTCCTGTGTGCTGAGTTTTAGGGCGCGTTGGATCCCATTGTCGATTAGTGACGTGGGGTAATCCCTGCTTGTTAATGTGTCCTTAAGTTCTTGTAGACATAAGAGACGGGTGTTTTTATTGGAGACTATAGTGCAAATTCTCTTGGCTAAGTTGTAGGGAATGTTAATTTTAACGTGTCTAGGGTGGCATGGATTCTGTGGGCTTGTAGTATATGTCTGTTTCTATTTTTTTGTTGTGAATTTTAATGAGGATGTCGAGGAAGGGAATTTGTTGAGGGCTGTATTCCATTGTGAAAATAATGTTTGTGTTGAGCCCATTTATAAGGGTGTGAAATTCTTTAAGCTTCTCGATGGTTTCGGGCCAAAGGATGAAGCAGTCATCAAGATATCTCTTCCAGTTCTTCTCTATGTGTGTGTGGAGAGTGGTGCTAAATTGGTTAAGAACGTTATTATAGAGGGTGATTTCCAGGTATCCCATGACTAGGTTGGCGTAAGTGGGAGCTGTTTTCGTTCCCATCGCCGTCCCTGATTTCTGTCTGTAGAATTTGTTGTTGAAGGTGAAGAAATTATTCTCTAAGATGAATTTGAGTCCTTCTAAAATAAATTCCTTTTTGATGCGGTGTGGGAGTTTGTTGGAGTAATTATCCAGCCAGAATTGGATAGCTTCTATTCCTAGGTTGTGGGGGATGTTGGAGTAAAGATTAACTACATCGAATGTTACTAGCAGGGTTTGTTCAGCAAGAAGTGTATTGGGGAGGTGGTTGAGCATATCTAGATCGTCCCTTATGTAGCTTTTAATGTGTTTGAGAAGGGTATCAATGAAGTTGCTAAGGCGGTGGGTTTCGCAAGCGGGACCTGCTATTATAGGTCTCAATTTGAGGTCATTTGGTGAGGGGACATTGATTACAGAGTTTGTGGCTTCCTTGTATGCCTTACTTATTAATTCGCTTTTATGAATTTTGGGAATACTGTAGAAGAGGCTGGTTTTACTAGTGAAATTTGTGATGAAGTTGAATTCTTTGTTAGTGAGTTCTTCTTTGTAGGGGTTGATCAGGGTTTTTAAGTTTCTCATAATTTTCTGTTGATTGTAGTGTTCAGCCTTTTCGTAATATGTTCCATTTTCCAAGGTGGAGAGTGCTAAGTTGATATAGTATTCTGTCTCCATTAAGACTACTGCACTTCCTTTATCGGCCTCTTTAATGGTGATAGATCTTTCATTTTTTAATTTGTTTAATTCTTCCCACTCTTTCTTGTTGAGGTTTGGTTTTGGTTTGTGTAAGTGTTGGTAGGGGAAGTTTGTAATGTGCTCACAGAATTCGTCTAGGATTTTATTTCTACCTTTTGGTGGGGTGTAGTTGCTTTTATTTCTAGCTAGTGACTCATCCTCATTGTGCTGGTCTAATAGTTCCTCACTAAGTTGCAATTTTCTACAAAATTCTGTAATGTCTTCCTTCATTTCGTAGTAGTTTGGACGTGGGGGGTTGGTGTGAATTTAAGACCTTTGGAGAGTAAGTTGAGAAGGTTGGGGTTGGGTTCTGTATTGGTTAAATTGATGACTTTAATTTGTTTCTGTTTCTCTTCCCTGACCTGTGTTATTTTGTTTGCCTGTACCTGTGTGCTATGTCTAAAAAATGGTTGGGGTAGAGGGGTTGTCTGTTGGTGTTAAGAGGTCCTGTGTGTTTGTTATATTCCTTGTGAAATATGGTTCGGGTTCGTGGTTGTGGATAGAATGGGATGTTCCTGTATTGCGGGTGTTGGTGTGTGTTTCTTTGTGTTGTGATGGATTGTGGTGATATGAGTGGCCTACGTGGGTGCTTGTATCGAGTGGTATGGGCTTGTTGTGTATTGTGAGAGTTGAGAAAGTGAAAATTACCTTGTTGTCCCCTCGTGGTGTGGATGTTGTTGTGTCTGTCCTGGTAGTGGAATCCTCTTTTATTTGTTAATAAGGTATTCGAATGTATATATATATGTATATATATATAGTAGTATTATATATATATATATATATGTATATATATATATATGTATGTATATATATATCTATGTATGTATATATATATATGTATGTATGTATATATATATATGTATGTATATATATATATGTATGTATATATATATATATGTATATATATATATATGATGTATATAGATATATATGTATAATATATATGTATATATATATATGTATATATATATATGTATAATATATATATGTATATATATATATGATAATATATATATGTATATATATATATGTATATATATATATATGTATATATATATATATGTATATATATATATTGTATATAGATATATGTATATATATATATATGTATATATATAAGGTATATATATATATATGTATATATATATATATGTATATATATATGTATATATATATATATGTATTATATATATATATGTATATATATATATGTATATATATATATGTATATAATATTAGATATATATATATATATATATTAAACGTGATGATGATGATGATGATGATGATATATATATATAATTAAAAATACAGTGTACATTACACTGTATTTTATATGAATAATATCTAGTCTATGACTAATTTTTTTATATGCTAGGTCACTGGTAGTAAAAATTTCTAAAATCTTTATTACCCTGATATTATTAATTATATATATATATATATATATGTGTGTGTGTGTGTGTGGGTGTGTGTGTATGTATGTATATATATGTATATGTATGTATATATTGATATATATATGTATATATATATTTATGTATATATATATGTATATATATATTTATATATATATTTATGTATATATATATGTATATATATATGTATATATATATATGTGTATATATATATATGTATATGTATATATGTATATGTATATATTTATATATATATGTATATATATACATATATATATGTATATATTTATATATATATGTATATATTTATATATATATGTATATATATATATTCCCTTTTTCGTCTTTTTTTCCCTCACTTAACTTGTCTCTTCCTCTCTCTCTCATTCTTCATTCTCTCTCTCCCTTTCACCATTCTTCATGGTCTCCTCGCACCATTCCCCTTCTTCTCTCTCTTCCTCTTGCTCCTCCTCCCCCATTCCCGTCGTCCATCTGCGACGATACTTCCGTCGTAACTGCTATCCTGTCTTTTCTCGCCCGCCTTGTAAGGCTCTGGTCGCAAAATTTTCCTCTCTCGTCGTCCACGATAATCTAGCGTTTGCAATACTTTTTTCATCTGCGTTAACAGCCCTTCTTATCTGGTCTCCTTGTCCTGTCTCTCACTGTTATATATGTATTTTTCCACTGTTTATATATATATTTTTACTGTTTATATGTTTGTACTGTCGTTACCGTCTGCTTTTTTTACCCCTCTGCGAAAAGATCTCAGAATTTTAATTGATTTGCTTTCGCGGGAAGGAATTTTTCTTCGAAGTATACGTCTTGCTTTTATCCTTCGAAACGTTTAGTAGATGAAATCTTAGCGACTGAAGAAGGGGATTTT
>NC_043001.1:89273964-89327045 GCF_006345805.1 Octopus sinensis | reverse complement strand
GCCTGACTAATGCTCCCAACTGTGGTCACCGCATAGTGTCAAACTAACCACAGAGCTTGAGACAATCCAAAACATTTCACCAAGAGGATTTCCACCATGAAAGAAAGAACTATTGGGAGAGGCTTAGGGAACTCAATTTGTACTCCTTGGAACGAGAGAGAGAGATATGCAGTGATATACATATGGAAAATCCTGGAGGGACTAGCACCAAATTTTGGATGAGAGCTGTTCCATCCCCCGTACAGACGTCACTGTGTGGTGCCAAAGGTCCCGTCTTCCACATCCAGGGTAAGGAGCAGATACTGTAATAGCCTGGGGTTCAGGCCCTCAGCTGTTCAACAAACTGCCAAGAAAACTAAGAGATCTACATGATGCGGATGTGGACTTTTCAAAAAACATCTAGACAAGCTGCTTTCCGGGATCCCCGATGAACCCCTGCAAGGTACGAAGGTACCTAAGGGCAGCACTACAAACTCTCTCTTAGATCAGTGGCCAACCACGGCAAACTGGACTTAGAGAGGGTAGCAACAAGGGCGGTGCCCCAGCATGGCCTCAGCCGATGGCTGAAACAAGTAAAAGAGTAAAGAGTAGAGTATGTATATATATATATGTATATATATATACTAGCGTTATCGCCCGGCGTTGCTCAGGTTTGTAAGGGAAATACTATAAAGCATTTTAGAGAGTTATAGCTAAAAAATAGCATAAAATGGAAAAAAAAATGATGGTAAATTTTTTTTGAGAGTTAAAAAAGGTGGAGTTGCGCCCCCTAGAACGGTCTGTGGTTTGGGTTTCTGATTCTCGACCCCATGTCGAATTTATCGATTTTTTCAGAACTGGGGAACTTTTCAAAATTTTCGCTGCGTTTGTTTTTGAATTATGACATTGGGCTATGTGGTTTCAAGTTTCATCAGAATCGGTTGAAAGCCGTGGTCAGAGTGAGGGTACGAGAAAACGACACACAGAAAACGCACAGACAAACTGCCGTTTATATAGAGAGAGATGTATGTATATATATATGTATATATATGTATGTATATATATATGTATATATATATATGTATATATGTATATATATATATATATATGTATATATATATATGTATGTATATATATCTGTTATATAATGTATGATAGATATATGTATATATTTATATGTATGTATATATATATATGTATGTATATATATATATGTAGTATTAATATATAGTATGTATATATATATATATGTATATATATAAATGTTTATATATAATATATGTATATATATATTATATGTTTATATATATGTATATATATAAAGTTTATATATATATATATATGTTATATATATATATGTTTATATATATATGTTTATATATATATGTATAGATATATAAATGTTTTTATATATATATATGTATATATATTAAATGTTTATATATATATATATATATATGTTTATATATATATAAATGTTTATATATATATGTATTATATATAAAGGTTTTATATATATATGTATATATTATAAATGTTTATATATATATGTTATATATATATAAATGTTTATATATATATTTATATATATATAAATGTTTATATATATAAATGTTTATATATATATAAATGTATATATATATAAATGTTATATATATATATGTATATATATATATAAATGTTTATATATATATGTATAATATATATAAATGTTTATATATATATATGTATATATATATATATAAATGTGATATATATATTGTATATATATATAAATGTGTATTAATATGTATATATATATAAATGTTTATATATTATATGGTATATATATATATAAATGTGTAGATATATAAATGTATATATATTTATATATATAAATGTGTATATATATATAAATGTATATATATTATATATATTATGTGTATATATATATAAATGTATATATATTTATATATATATATATGTATTATATATAAATGTGTATATATATATAAATTATATATATTTATATATATATATGTGTATATATATATAAATGTATATATATTTATATATATGTATATATATATAAATGTGTATATATATATAAATGTGTATATATATATAAATGTATATATATATATAAATGTATATATATATATATGTATATATATAATGTGTATATATATATTAAAATGTATATATATATATATATATATATATATATATATATATATATATGGGAAGGTTTACGAAAATAAACAAAAGACGAAGGCAGGTGGTGTACAAACAAACAAATGTATCAGTATGGCGCTCAAGAATAGAAATAGAACAAGTCTTTTACGTTTCGAGCCTACGCTCTTTGCCAGAAAGATACACAGAAAAGAAACAAGGAAAGAAAAAAATGCGTGTAGGAACTAATGATCCATCATGGCGTTCTGACTTCATACATACACACACATGAATACACATGACAGACTTCTTTCAGTTTCCATCTAGTAAATACACTCACAAGGTTTTGGTCATCCTGAGGCTAAAGTAGATGTCACTTGCCCAAGGTGCCATGAAGTGGGACTGAACCCAGAACCACATAGTTGAGAAGAAGTAAGCTTCTTACACACAGCCACAGCTGTGTCTGTTAAGAATATAGTTGGTAAGTCAAGATATATGGTTGAGCAGTTAAAATAAGTTTGTAATTAAATTCATCAAATGTAGATCATAAAAATTTGCTTCTCTTCTGGAGCATATTGTACATTTTTATGTAATCTTGTTAATGTGTTTCTTCTGGTTCCTTTTTATTTATATTTATTTATCAACTGAATTTTGAAATATTTCTCAACTTTTTGCACTTCCAGTTTATTATATCTGAATACCAGTTCCAGTAAAAATGAGCCGTGTGAAAATGCTTACCTAGAATTTGACCCATTACCACACAAGAGATTCTGTGGGAATGGAGCAAACACTTACATATCTCAAAGGGACCACGTGATTGTACGATATGTTATTAATGGTACTTGGCGACCAGGATATGGCTTTGTATTGGAGTATATCACAGGTATGGTATATTTTTGTCTTTCTATTTGCCTTTCTATAACATCAAATTGGTACACCTTTATCCTTTATACTGGCGTATACACCATGGAGTCAAAAGAGTCTGATACACCTTTTCTTTTACAAGAGTAAAATTGAATTCAATACTCAATTGGTTATTTTGTCTATTGGAACAGATCAAATAACTAAGCCAACTTCAGCATGATCTAACCCATTAGCACTTAAAGTAGCTATATCCTGCTCAAATGTTCTATTTGTTTTATGTTCTCACCAGCTAGATCCAGTTTTCCACACCTACACTACAATGTCATTCTAAAAATAAACTATTACATTATCGAAGTATTGAAGGTCTGCGATAATGCATGACTAATTCTAAACAATGTGAATAAATGATATTACATTTGACTGAGAAATCTTAATACCAAAGGGTTAAACTGAATAATGTAGGAAGATGAAATTATATAATATAATTGCAATTATATGAGGTCTGATCAATAAGTATCCAAACTGTTGCCATAGTAATGAAGCTAAAGCATGCAGAGTGAAGCTGCTTGGCACTGATTGACCTTAAACTCTGCTGTGCATGTGCACTAAGTTTTAACATTCTAGTTTACTTCTGTTTACAGCAGTTCTTGGAAGGAAGGTGTGTAGTGTGTGATTGCTGCATTGACCATGACAGAAAGTTGTCATGGTGATACCTGCTCAGAGGCCTATGTAAAGTTGCAGAAAGTGTATGGTGAGGAGTGTATGAGTCACACATAAGTGTATGAGTGGTTCATACATTTTCAAGATGGCCGAAAAAATGTCAATATTGATGAATGTTCTGGGAGACCCACAACCAGCAGAACTGAGAAAAACAATGCAAATGTGCATGCTGCTATGAGGGGAAAATCGTTGAATCACTACCTGTGAGTTATCAGAGGATGTGCAGATTAGTTACAGTTCAGTTCAGTCTATTATCATTGAAGATTTGAATATGAGATGCATGTCTACCAAGTTTGTGCCAAAACTGCTTTCAGCTTACCAAAAAGACACTTGGGTTTCAGCTGCACAAGATCTTTTTGATTGTGTCAAGAACAATGAAAACATTTTGAAAACTATGTGTAGGGCACTGAGCAGGTATTGCCAAGCTTTTGGCAAAATTTGATGCAGATTCTCTGCTCAACTTTCTCTGTCATGGTCAATATAACAATCACACACTACACACCTTCCTTCCAAGCTGTAAACAGTGGAAGTGAACTAGAATGTTAAAACTTAGTGCGCATGCACAACAGCGTTCAAGGTCAATCTGTGCCAAGCGGTTTCACTCTGCGTGCTTCAGCTTCATTACTATGGCAACAATCTGGATACTTATTGATCATACCACCTATAATATTTGCAATTGTGTGCAAATTAACCATGCAAGTTCAATCATGAACAATACAATGGCTGGGCATAATTTCACAGAAGATTGTAAATGACCAACATTGCTTCTGTGATAGTGATTCTCATTTACAACTGGTGCATGATGCTAAGACAAGGAGACAGGAACATGATCACACAAAGAAGACTAAGTCCTATCAATTTCTGTCTACCAAATCCTCTCACAAGGCTTAGGTTGGCCCTGGGCTATAGCAGAAGATATTTGCTCAAGTTTTTGCATAGTGGGACTGAACTCAGAGCCATGTAGTTGCCAAGTGTATTTGTTAACCACTGGGCCAAGCCTGTGCACAATTGAGGCACTTTAAGAAAGATATTAAGTATGTTGGGGAAACAAAGTTGCTTTAACCCCTTCGCTCCTAATGGGACTCATGTATCCCAAGAAAAGTTTTTTAATAGTAAAGTGAATTTTCTTCAATTAAAATGGCTTAGGATGGGACAAATCACGGTTATAGTGTAAGGAGTAGGATGGAAAAATAAAAAGAGTTCACTTGTCGAGAAGTGATTATCTTTTATAACAAATATATAGGTGGAGTAGATCACTCTGATCAAATGGTAACACTGTATGAACTGGATCAAAAAAGTAGAAAATGGTGGACTAAAGTATTCTTCAGATGTCCGATGACAGCTGTTTATAACAGCTATGTTATTTACTCTGAAGTTCACCATATGAAACCACCATTTATAAATTTCTTAGTAAATGTAGCTGAACGTTTGATTGAGACAGGAAGGTCGAATTTTCCACAAAAGAAAATTAGATCTTTCAGATGGCCTTCTAAGACTTCAAAGTTGATTTCCAATGTAGGTGATCATATGCCAGTAAAACAAGAGGGTAGCAGAAGATGTACAAGATGTGCTTCGAGGAACAACAAAAAGAGGACCCAACACATTTGTCAGAAATGCATCATTCCTTTATGCATTGATGGATGTTTTACAGTATATCACAGTGTTCTTGTAAATATTATTTGAGAAAAGGAATATATTCATCAGTTAGTATGATATAAGAGAAAAAAAAACATGAGGAAAGAAGTTTATTTATTATTTCATAAGTATTATTTGGAAGGGGTCATTATATATATTATTTTATAAGTGTTATTCGAAAAAATAATTGTAATTTATAATAAATATTCTATGAGAAAGCAATTATAGCTTCATTTTGCATTTGAAATAAACTGTAAGATTTATTTGATTTTTATTTCCGTAATTTTCTGAACTTGCTCAACATGCATGTGAAAAACTGTTAGGATAGTCCCAAGTATTTGTTCATTATAATACTATTTGGGACATTTTTATCCCATGTTCAAAAATCATATGTAGCAATTTCGTCAGGTATTTTGTCTGTCTTTATGTTCTGAGTTCATATTCCGCCGAAATTGACTTTGCCTTTCATCCTTTTGGGGTCGATAAATTAAGTACCAGTTGCATACTGGGGTCGACCTAATTGACTGGCCCTCTCCCCCAAAATTTCGGGCCCTGTGCCTAGATTAGAAAAGAATATTTAGTTATTGTTCCCTGGTGTGTTTTGAATGAGCAAACCTATGAGCCAAGATATTCAACCCATAGTCTGGACTACATTATGCTTGAAAACAAATGGGATAGTCATGGCTGGAATATCTTTGATCATAGCTCTTGTTGATCAGCTGATCTGGGACTTAACAATGATAATGGCCAGAACTAAGTGCTGGTCCTTAAAAGCCCTCAGAGAACTAGAAACCATTTCTATTTTGTTTGTTGTAAGAAAGAGCACATCATAATGTTTGTAGAATAATTTCGAACTTGTGCTCATGTAGTTAACAGGCCAGTATTTTTAATCTCAAAGCAATTGTACCTGTACTTAAAGGTAAAAAAAACAAAGAAAACAAAAAACAGCAACCTTAGCTGAAAGAAATTCAATGGCAATCTGTGTCAGCCAAAACATATGTTGTGAGGTTCTTGAGTTTAGCTGCTTGTCAGATGAATGGACTGTTCCAAAACATTAGTTGCTATATTTCCTGATTTCCTGCAGCAAATGACTCTATCAAAACTTACAAACATTGTATCTCCCATGCCTATCATTGATTCCCACTTTGTCTCTACTGTTCTTGAACCTCTTGTGCCTGCAGGAAACAGATGTTTGGCTTATACAACTTAATCTATGAGCAATCTGGAGCATTTTTTCCCTCAGTTTAACTCAAAACTTTATTGCATAGTGAGTTTCCAAATTGTCTTCACATCCTGATTGCATTCAGTAAACTAGTTAGCTGTTATAAGCAGTGTTTGATAGGGTGTGTTCAAAGTGCTGTTATTACTGTCTCTGGAATAAAAAATAAAAATATTAAAAAGCTGGCAGGTCAGCTTATTAGCTGCATAATAATGACATACTAAAATTATAGTAGTCTAGGACAGTTACTACCTCTCCCCAAAAAGTTCCAAACCTCTTAGAATACACCTTGTACATATGTATGTATATATGTACGTACATACGTATGTACATAAAACTTTCCAGAAGTTTATCATTTAAGTATATATGAGCACGTCTAGACATGCAACTATATGCATGAGAATACATACATAAAACAAAACACGCATCTTCACATATACATGTATTCATGCATGCACACGTGCACACACACACACCTTGCTGGTGCTGAAATTCTAAAACCAGCTCTTTCTCTATTGGCAAAAAATCTTGGAATACAAATGAATAATGACATACATACATATATAAATATCTATGTACATACATGTGTGTGTGTGTGTGTGTGTGTATATATAGACACACACACATGCATATACATATTCACAGAACAGAGAAGTCAGATCTCCTAAGATTTTCTGCAGAAGAGGTCCTAACTTTGAAATATTGAAATATTTATGTAGGAATGCATGTATATATACATGAATGTTTTTAATATTGTTTTAAGCCAAAACAATGCAAGTTGTAAGAAATAATACAAATCAATGGTTTGTACTTTTACCTTGTATTTCAGTATTTCTAGGTTAGGGTTAGGATCTCATCTGCAGGAAATCTTTGGAGAAATGGTGTGGAGAGCTGACTTCTCTGTTTTGTGTATATGTGTGTGTATACATTCATGTATCCACACACACACTGATACAGATTTATATAATTCAAGAAGGAAAAATATATTGAAAGCTAATTAAAAAAAAGAACAAATTAAAAACATAGAACCAATCTTGACTTTATTAGGGGCCATATTCTAACTTGTTGCTAGTGAGGACTATTCCCACACTTGTTCTTCCTATTTCATGCTACATTCCATTTTGTTGTCAGTGGTAGTTATCTTAACCTTTGATCTTATTTCAGGCCATGTTCCTGCACATCGACTGTGTGCCAGAGATGAATTCCGTTGCCAGAATGGGAAATGTATTTTAGGAAAATGGCGGTGTAACAACAAAGATGAATGTGGTGATGGTAGTGATGAAAAAGGTTGCCGAGGTAAGTAGTATGGCAACCTAAAGACTGTAATAAGTTACATTTAGATTAGACACTAGGTCACTCCACTTATAAAGGGGACTTGTATGGTATGTTCTTTAGGTTTCTATACCTGATTTACAGAATTTTTCTTAAATATTATTGCTTTAGAAATTCTTTATAATGGTGTCTTTTTTCAAGATATAACATAAAGACCCCTCTGTTGTAATGCTGCATTGTTGTTATAAGTCAATAGTTGTAACACTGAAGCTGTTACAGTTTCTTGTAACTCTGCATTGCTGTATTACAACATTCTTTTGAAACATTACAGCTGATAGTCCCCTGTACCATGAACATATTCCTATTATAGTTACCTGTTGTAGGACAACGCTCCTGTTACAGTCCCCATACACCAAGCTTACACTGCTGTTACTGTCCCTGTGCCAAGGTTACTCTCTCCTTTCAGTCACTTGTACCAGGAATATGTCCTACAACCACACCCCTGTTACAGTTCTTATGCCAAGATCACTCTTACTGTCACCCATACCAAGCCCATACTCCTGTTATTGTCACCTGTATCCAAAACACGAAGTATAATGAACCAAAGAAACACTCAGTAAAAAAATATATCCTATTCTCAATTCTGCTTTATTTAAACATTTTTATGTCAGTTTTTTTTATGTGTTTTCTATTTTTGCTTTCATATTATTTTCATTTTCTCCCTACTTTTATTTACTTCAGTTGTCTGTAATGTTTTCTCTGCAGATTTTATAGTTATCTTTGAAACCATGACTTGCTATGTTCCAAAAATCATTTAGTTGAAACAGGAAACTTTAGAAATCTAGATAAAATTTTTGGTTCTGTTTCCCTACGAATGTAGATCTGCTTGGGTTCATAATATGAATATCAATTATTTTTTAGGATTTCTTTATTAAACTAAATTCCTGCCTCTAATTCAATGAGCATGCACCAAGTAAAAAGAAGTAGGTGTTTCTTATATTTTTGGTTTGCATGTTGAAAATAACTTTAATACTTCATGGTAATTCACTGATGACTCAACTCACTAGATTTAGTTCAGCTCTGATTACCTGTTTACAGTATATTATTAATACACATTCTACCAACCCGCTGGAATTGAAAGTAGTTAAATTCAAAATTGTAAACTTTCAAATACTTCTATGAATATACAGACTAAGTAACCAATATTTTCCATGATTGACATTATGCTTTGTTTTTATTCTAAATTCTGGAGCTTCATGTTAAGAAGCCTTACTTTTATGAGCATAATCCCATTTAATCATGTCAACTTGTGTTGGCATAAATAAATAATGTTTGAAGCATGCTGCAACATCAAAAACGAACTCCATAAAGATTTAATTTTCTATATTGGCAGGCTTGGCAACATCTATAGAAGAGGACTTCTAAAAATTAGGACTTGATATATGTTGTCACATTATTCAAAATTATCAGAATATCTCTTTGAGTGAGTGACTGTTATTGTAGTGGAGACTCAATCAATACTTACTCTACTTTGGAAAATCTAGGTGAGAGATGTAGCTAATCAAATAGGCATTTTACTGGTATTCTAGCTAGGACTGGCCTATATTTTTGGTGCTTGAAATATGATATCCTTTCCAAAGACAACTTATTGAATTGGATTTAGCTATTATATTGCGTAAGTCAAGAGACTAAATAGATAAGTTCCTTTAATGGTTCATGCATATACCATTCTAAGGAAAAGCGAGTTGTTGATGAAAATTTAGCTGTCTACATAGAAGTTCTCTTACTGGTTCAAGCTTGACAGAAGTTCTTGCTCCTGTATTAGCTTGTCAGGTGACTGTCTGACATTTGCTCCTAATACCTTATTAGAAAGCTTTTGCAATAGCTGTTGCTTTAGTTAACACATCACATGATTAACATAAAAGCTCTCCATTGGCTACTGTAATTAACAGGTGAAGCAACTAAAGTAGAAGCATTCCTGTAGACACAACCTTGCTACAGCTTAGCTGAGTTGCTCCCATTAGCTACAAGTGTCACTTTATTGATTGTTAATTCTGCCTTCTGCCTTCTAGAGATAAACACCACCCCACCACGGATATTGCTGTGTAATCCCGAGTTAAGATGTCGATCTTGGAAAACCTTCAAAGTGATATGTCTTCATCGATCTCAAATATGCGATGGTGTTCATGATTGCGTAGACATGACTGATGAGAAAAACTGTGCCATGGGTATATTTTATTCTCCTCACTTTCTACTTTCTCTACTCCTCTGCCTCTCACTTTCTTCTTCACATACCCTTCCCTCTACAGTTATTTTGCATTTAAGTAGAAGGATTTGCACAGAGCCACAACTCACATTAATAGCAAGAGCTGAGTCATATCAGTAGCAAGGCTTGAGCTCATCAGTAGCAAGGGCTTGATAATATTGATAGCAAGAGCTAGATCATATTGATAGCAGGGGCTGGATCACATCAATAACATGGGTTGGGTCCTCTCAATAGCAGCGGCTGGGTCACATCATTAACATGGACTGGCCTGTGTCAATTGTTTCAGGCTTGACTTCTGGGAGAAATCTTTCAAAGCAGAACTAGGTTGCCTTTGGTCTTATATGGAAAGGCATGGATCCTTCTAATCTGACACAAATTCATTGGTTTCCTTCCTGGATCCCCAGGACCAATGTATCAACTGAACCCCACTTGCTTCTCATAGGCCCTGAAGCAGTTTGAGAGTAATAGTACTAGTCCACAAGAGGAAATTAGTCATGGTGATATATAGTATTCATAACAGAAGCCTTCCAGTCTTAACCCTTTATTACCAAATTTCTATTGAATTGTACTGTCTGTTTCAATTAATTTTGAAAATAATGAAAAATTTAGTAAAAGAACTTTCTCATTATAAAGCTGGTATCTAAAACAAATAAATTAACATGAAATTTTACTGGGAGGCTTTGTCTCATAGGACTAAGAACAGTCTCATGCAGTTGATGCTAAAAGGGTTAATAACTCACTTCACCGGACTATAAATCAATGGTTCCAAAATGGTAAAACAGTGGTGGACTGTAAAATAATTGTGTGTGTGCACATGCGCCATGGTTTTAGATTTAACTTAGAGCACAGGTTTGATTTCTTCATTGGGTTTTGGCCTAGTTCTATGCAGCTTTTGCAATCTTACTATCAGCTTCATGTCAATGTTTCAAATAAGATTGTGTTTAAAGTAGATGCCATGAAGCATAGGTTTTTTTTTTTTGTCAAACTGGCCTGTTGAATCACTTTTGCATTCTCACCTGGAGTCCAGCACCTCACTAGGAAGAAAAGCATTCCAACCTTCCTTTTCACTTTATCATCATCATCATCAGAGGCAGCAAGCTGGCAGAATTGTTAGTTCATTGGGAAAAATGCTTAGCATTATTTTGTCTGTCTCTATGTTCCAAGTTCAAATTCTGCTGAGGTTGACTTTGCCTTTCATCCTTTCAAGATTGATAAAATAAGCACCAGTTGAACACTGGGGTTGTTGTAATCAACTTATTTCATCCCTCAAAATTGCTGGCCTTGTGCCAAAATTTGAAATTGTCATCATCATCGTCACCATAATAATAATAATAATAATAATAATAATAATGCAGTGAGCTGGCAGAATCATTAGTAAGCTGGATGAAATGCTTAGTGGTATTTCACCTATCACTATGTTCCGAGTTCAAATTCTGCTGACTTTGCCTTTCATCCTTTCGGAAATGAGGAAATAAGTACCAGTTATGCACTGGGGTCGATGTAATCAACTTAATCCCTTGCCCCAAATTTTAGGCCTTGTACCTACAGTAGAAAGGATTATTATTTTTATTATTATTTAAGATGTTGCACAGTATCCAATATCATGATGTTGTTGATTGAAGATATTGTGTGTACTGGAGGGGCTTGTACTGTGTCAAGTCATAACAAGGACCTCAGACTGATAGTACTTTACGCAATACGTGTGCAGTTCCAATTTTTGAAATACACCTAGATTGTAGGGTATTTCTAAAGTTTCCAGATGTTTTTTCAGGTCGGGTGGTATTGAACCCAATGCTCTGATGACAATAGGGACAACCTTTATGTTTGATTCCCGTAGCTGCTACATCTTAGTGATCTCAATTCTCAGGTCTCCATATTTATCAATCTTTTCTCTTTCTTTCATGATGATATGTTGATCTGGTGGCACTGCCATGTCGAATATTAGGCACTCTTGTTTGTCCCTCCTAAAGGTTACTATATCTGGCCTTCGGTGCTCTAACATCTTGTCTGTCTGGAAGTCAAAGTCCAAGGGGATTTTTGCCTTCTCCTTTTCATCCATTACATTTTCCGGTGTATTTTGGTACCAAGCACCTGTTACCTCATATCCATACTTCCAGCATAGTAGCCAGTGAAGGTTTTAGGCTACCTTGTTGTGTCTGCGCTTGTACTCTTTCTACGCAAGAATACTTTCACAAGCACTAACAATTATTATTATTATTTTCCAGTAGTTTTTTCATATTGCATGCTTTCACTGCACTATCAAGTGCAGCTCTGTGTATTTTGGGTATGTGTATTGTTTTGTTTAGGTTTTGTTTTTTCATTTATATTGAAAATATCTGTAAGCTATTTTCTGTATATGCCTTTTTTATAGTTTTTGTTTTCCATGCCCATAATAGATTCTACATAAACAAACTTTTACCATGTAATTTACCCTTATAATGTCCCATCTGTTTGTTGCTTTGTGGCAAATTAAACTATGTAGTTATTTTGATGCTATGGTAAGAAGCTTGCTTCTCAACCACATGATTCTGGGTTCAGTCCCACTGCATGGCACCTTGGGCAAATATCTTGTACAATAGTTCCAGGTTTGTTAAAGTCTTGTTAGTGGATTTGTTTGAGGGAAAATGAAAGAAGCCTGTCATATATATATGTATGTATGTGTGACTGTGTTTGTAAACAAATCAACACAACTATCAAAATGCCTAACTCTTTATGTTCTGAATTTCAATTCTGCTGTGATAGATTTTTGCCTTTCACCATTTCAGGATTGATAATACCAGTTAAGTGCAGGGTTGATGTAATTGACTTACCCACTTCTTAAGATTGCTGGCCTTGTGGCAAAATTTGAAGCCATTTTAAAATCTTATTAAGGTCAACTTTGCCTTTTATCCTTTCAGGGTTGACAAAATAAGTACCAGTCTTGCATGGGGATTGATGTTTAGTGATATTTTGCCCATCTTTATGTTCTTGGTCAAAATTTCTCTGCTGTCAACTTTACCCTTCATCCCTTCGAATCAGTGAAATGAGGTTGACCTTGCCTCTCAATCTTTCAAAGTTGATAAAATAAGTTCCACTTGAGCACTAGGGCCAGTGTAACAACTTAGTTCCTCCTCTGAAATTACTGGTGCAAACATTTGAAATCACTATTATTACTATTTTATCCCTCATGCAACGTCTCACCTTTGAACTTTATGATTACCCTAACTACCCTACACTTGGTGCATTCACCTATTTATCTGTATTTTGTCACTTCCACTATACCCTATCTTCCAGCCTGAACACTGTTTACTTTCCCTACTTTACATAATATATTAACTTCCCACTAAACTAGAATTTTTAATATTCTGAGATTATTTTAACCCTTTTAATATTCAAATTACTCTGTTAAATGTAATGTTTATTTATTCACATTGTTTTGAATTGATTATGCATTACCTTGTAGCTTTGAAATTTGAGTGATGTGACTGTTTGTTTTAGTGTGACATTGTAGGGTAGGTGTGAGATTTTGAACATTAAGCAGATTGAATACTTGTGCCAGATATGGCTGGGTTAAATGCTAAAGTATTAAGTTGGTTTTGTAATTCTGATATAAAGTTTCTAAAGATTTTAGGCAGACTTTCAGAAGATAGAGCCCACCTAACATAAATTTTGTGATCATAGTTTCCTCCTTTCATTAACATAAATAAATAAAAGCCTTAAATTTATAATGGAAAGGAACAATAGTTTTTTTATGTCATGAACTCCTCAAACAACTGGAACTCTTAAGCAACTGGCACCCAGAAACAAATAAAAAAAAATGAATACTTGTGCCAGATATGGCTGGGTTAAATGCTAAAGTATTAAGTTGGTTTTGTAATTCTGATATAAAGTTTCTAAAGATTTTAGGCAGACTTTCAGAAGATAGAGCCCACCTAACATAAATTTTGTGATCATAGTTTCCTCCTTTCATTAACATAAATAAATAAAAGCCTTAAATTTATAATGGAAAGGAACAATAGTTTTTTTATGTCATGAACTCCTCAAACAACTGGAACTCTTAAGCAACTGGCACCCAGAAACAAATAAAAAAAAATGTTTTGTTAATTAGAACAAGGAGAAATTATGCTAATTTGTATTACTTTACTATTATTAAATGAAAGTTTCTGCTGTATCTAAAATGAATCATTGCTTCTCAAAGATCAGTGCAGTATTTTATTTTACTGCATCTATATTTTATTAGGTTAATAGAATTTGCTCTTCACTATTATTTCTTCCTAGTTCTCTTCTTTGCCCAATATTCAGAATATTAATGATAATACTTATGCCTAAATATATATACACACACACACATATATATATTATATATATATATATATAATATATATATATATATAATAATGAAGATTACTAGCACATTGAATAAAACCAAAGTAGATTTTAAAAAATTTTATAAAGTCAAATTTTATATATATATATATATGTGTGTGTGTGTGTGTGTGTGTGTGTGACATGGGAGGCAAGGACTGAGACGAAGCTCCTTTTGAATGTTGGGCCTCACAGAGGCAATGACCAAGACCTTTGGCATTATGTTGTACTTGAGAAGAAGACCCATCAAGCCAAGTAAAATCGCAATCATGGAAGATACTGGTATTGCGCAAATGGCATCCATGCCAGTGGCATGTATAAGCACCCATTACACATAGAAGTACCTTTCGAGCATTGGGCCTCATGGAGGCAATGACCGAGTCTATTTGGTATTATGCTGTGCTTGAGAAGAAGACCCATGAAGCCAAGTAAAACCACAGTCATGGTAAATACTGATGTTACACAAATGGCATGTTTACATGCCAGTGGCATGTAAAAGCACCCATTACACTCTCAGAGTGGTTGGCATTAGGAAGGGCATCCAACCATAGAAACCATGCCAAAACAGACTGGTGTTTGATGCAGCCGTCCAGCTTGTCAGCCCTGGTTAAACCATCCAACCCATGCTAGCATGGACAACACATGTTAAATGATGATGATGATGATATATATATATACGCACACATTTCCAAAAATTAGTTGAAAGAGATGTATAATCCTGGTGGTTACCATGTTTCTTCTTAAATTGGTTTCAGATGCTGGCTAACCACAGTGGTCCTTTAGTGATACCTGAGTTAACAATAAGTTGTTAGACTCTGGTAGCTATTTATTTTATTCCACTCACACTAAAAAGTTGAGATTTTTCTTTTTGTTTTTATTTTCTACTGTTATATTGGTTCCTTATTATGCATTAGCAATGTTTAGTTACATTTGCCATGCAGGTGTAGCTATAGTTAGAGGTGTGACTGTGTGGTTATCAAGTTTGCTTCCCAACCACATTGTTTTGGATTTAAATCCATTGTATAGCACCTTGGGCAAGTGTCTTCTACCATAGCCCTGGACTTACCAAAGCCTTGTGATTTGGTAGACAGAAACTGAGAGAAGCCTGTCATTTAAGTACATGTATGTAAGAATGTGTATGTTTGTGTGAAAGTGTTTGTATCTCCTTGTCTTGACATTGCATGAATGTTTCCAGCTACATGTTATTCATTTTCAATATTATACGAAATCATGTCTAGCTATGGGGAAATATTACCTTACTAGGATACAGGTAAAGGTTTTATTCCTTATTGTTCACTAATGAAAGCATTGATGCAATATCAGCATGATCACTCCACTCCTGCTTTATGTTGTTTAGCAGATTTTCTTTTGTGTGTCTAGTCTTTCAGGTGATACATTGATCAACAGACACATTTATCATTCTGCCTGTAATCTCATGTCATAGAAGGAACACAGTTACCAACATTATGGTTTGATATGTTGCTGTTGTTTATTATTACAAATCAAAAGTAATAGCTTTGATACTGAGATAATGACCAGTATTTTGCAATTGATAGTATTGTTGTTATTTTCAGGCTGTTACCCTGGTCACACACCTTGTGGTTTTGGAGAAAATGCTTGTTATTCACCACACCAACAGTGTGATGGTGTGTGGAATTGTAAGAAACATGGTGGTGATGAAAGAGGCTGTGGTAAGTCTGTTGTTTATTGCCGTACACTTTGTATATACTTGTATGGGTATAAAGTAAATATTTGTGTTTAGTTGTTCTATAAGGTGTATATATTTCTTGTTGCTGTATAGTGTACATATATATTTTTTACCTCTATCCAAGGTCTAAATAAGGATAAATCATTAATTCTCTATGCTCCTGTTCATCTGACTGAATAAAAAGCAGGTCTCGCTCTCTTCCCCAAGCTCGACTGGTGTGTGATAGGAAGGGCATACCTAAAAAAACACTTACGCCAACAAATCATGTGAATGATACATGAGGTGGGGAAACTGTCGTTGTCATTTGTTGGAAGGAAGTATATTGAGCAGAGGTAATTAATGATTAAATGGTCAGGGGATGGGGGGAGGTTAGTTCATTTGTGAGGACATAGTGCATCACAGGTGAGGAGATAGAGGACCTAATTGCTGGGAGATATGCTAGATGGCTAAACTATCCCAACCCATACTGGTACTGAAAAAAAATGATAACTAAAATGATTATAATGATGATGATAATAGTAGTAGCAGTGGTGGTGGTGGTGGTGGTGGTGGTGTTGATGATGATGATGATGATGATGAACCTATACTTCAATGTAGATGTATCTAGAATATCATTTTGTTCTTCCCCGCTCCGTTATAGATGCTTGTTCTTTCAATACATTCTCTTGTGGCACATCAACCAGTCTGTGTTACACTGATGAAGAGAGGTGTGATGGAGTCAGCCGATGTTCCAATGCTGCAGATGAACTGAGATGTAGTAAGTTCAACTTTCTACTGTCACCACACATCCTTTCAACCTCTGCACAGACCTCCTCCCTCTCTCACTCTCACTCTTTCTCCCCCACCCCATATCTGTCTCCCTCTCCTCTCCCTCTGTTTTTTTATTTTATTGATATGTTTGTTGAAGTTAATGGAACATGAAAGGACATAGCAAAATAAAACTGGTTTCAAGAACAATGCAAATATTAATACAGGCACTCACATTTACATTATGTATGTGTGTGTGTGTGTGTGTGGTGTGTGTGTGTGTGTGTGTGTATATATATATATATATATATATTATACACATGTATTTGTATGTATGTGTTTATATATGAGTGTGTGTGCATATATATGTCATGTATATGCATATACTTGTATCCTTTTATTATTTCCAATTGGTAGAAAGTTGCAAAACTAACTCCAAGAGCTGAGAGTTTCGTGCATGATACTTTTCAAATGAATTTCAAATCTGGGAGCTTGTTTCTTATATAAAGTGAATAACGCTTCTTCCTGGAACATTTGATTAGAAATTGAAATTGGACAGTCTCATAAAAAAACATGCGTTATTGAATAGTCTGCCCATTAAACAGAAAAACTTCTTCCTGTTTAACAGGCAGGCTATTTGAAAAATATGCGATTTTCACATGGTCTTATGTATGTATGTGTTTGTGTATTTGTGAGTATGTGTGTGTGTGTGTAATATATATATCACAAAACTTTACAACAACAATAATAAAAAGTCATGTCCACTTTGCATCTCAGAATCATATATGTGTATATGTATGGGTTACCACTGTACTATGAGACCAGTTGAAGTTGGAACGTGAAAATTTGTGGCTGCATCAACCTGTCAGCTACTCGAGCAGTTATCAAAGGCCACAGAAGAACTGCCACAATGAAATGCTTGTCTGATGTTGCTGAAAAGAGCTCAATGAGAACATGGGTGAAGAGAAATGACCAATGGACCCAGTTACTGAAATATAAGGAAGAAGAGAACTGGTTCCTTTGCCGGTCAGTGTGGCCTAGTGGGTTGAAACACAGACCTGGGAACACAAGTTTGCAAAAAAGAACAACCCAGGTTCAAATCCAACTGGAGACAGGATTTTGGAAAGCAACAGAATGACACCTAGGAGAGAAATGATCTGGGTGGGCCCGGCTCCCGTAGAATGCCAGGAAGGGCTGAAATACTTGTTGGATGGGAGTTCTTCCTCTGAAGATCTCTCCTGTTAGTTATTTATTTAAAAAAAATTTTGTTTCCAACTCCCCTTTATTTAGTCGACACTCAGAATTAATCTTGATATAATAGTATCTTTAGAAATTTAAAATGCTTTAAATCTACTATTTTTCCAAATTTGTAACAATCTATTGCATACATATGCATACCTTTTTCTACCATATTATAATGTTTCCAGTAACCTTAGTTCTATTCTTTTATTCCATATTTTCTTTGAATAGATAGTAAACACTTTTATTTTCTGTTGATAGATAGTAAACAGTTTCAACTTATAGTTCATAGTTATGTCATGCAATGGCATTTTCTTCACCAATAGCCTTTGCATTCTTAGTCATTATAACTTTTCTATTTCTATTTTGAGAAATAAATCTGAGAAACTGTACAATATCAACTGTTAAACTCTGAACTTTTATTATAATAAAATTTCACTTTTTACTCTGTTCATTTAGTCCAAAGTTTGAATGTAGATGCAGATCTTTTCCATTTAGTTATTGTATTCTATTAATTTCTAAATTAACTAACCTCAAATTTCTATTAAACCATCAGTTTATTTAGTTTTATTAGACTTGTGTTAGTGGAGGTGAAAATAATAATGAAATTATTGTGTATAGTGCTCAGGTGCACTACCAATTATCAAAGGTGCATGTATAGTACATAGAATTATGTACAAATGTCAGGAAACTGAACAATGTATAAAGATACTTTGAAGCGAGCAGTTTGTTTCAAAGTGATATAATGTTCTCATTAAATAATTAAATGGAGTCATTTGAAACAGCTGTTATGAATTGACACCTGTACATCTTTGTTACTTATTTATATACAAGGTGCGTAAGGTATTTTGAGGACAGATTTATGTTTATAAAAAAAACAGATATATAATAACAGATGATAATTTTATTTATCAAAAAATGCTGAGGATAAAAATAAACCTTCTTTTCTATAATGTTATTCAATAAAGCTACCTTAAACTTTAACAACTGCTTCTATATGAGATATAAATCATCTACATGCTTGAATCAAGTGGTCCTGGTTCATTTTGGACATTACTCTATGTCAGCTTTCAAAGAATCTTTGGCATTATGGGCATGTTCATTGACCACTATCTCAACAACGCTCTACACGTAATAGTCCAATGGATTGAGATCTGGGGAATTAGGAGGCCAAATGTTAGAGGTTATGTGATCATGAAAATTTTCAGCCATCCATTCCTGTGTTACTAGAGCCATCTGTGACAGAAAGGATCATCAGTAATGTGTGATGTATTCATCAATTAAAGATGTAATTTTCTCTATTCTTATTCTTGTTGTCTTAAACTCTGAATTTCTTGAAATTCTTCGAAGTGATATTTGGAGTTACTTGTAATGCATAAAGAATTACCTTGGATATTAATTCTACTCGCAATTATTGATATCTGTGTTGTGAGAATGCAATAAACGGTGTGTATGCATGTTTATGTTGTTTGCATATACATGTTTATATGAAAATATACATGCTGTTCATGTATGTATTTTTTATACGTAACTATTTTGGCTAGCTTTTCATTACCAAACTGCATCATGTCGTCATTAACTCATTTTTGACTTGCTGGCAAAAATTATTATTTGTCTACCGTATCTGTCAAAGAAGTTGAATAAAGCCTTATTTCCAATACGGCAATTCTGTTCTCCTTACAAACGCTTGTCAGTCTGAAATTGTCCGTTTTGTACTCTGGTATTCATATTCCAATCTGATTGATAGTGTTAATCAAATTTGTTTAACACAGTGCTTTATAGAAATCTTCCTGGATTTATTAAGCCCTTTCATTTCTTATATATGTATGTAGATGATAGATCGCTAGCCACTAAACCGTTTCTATTTTCTCTCCCTGTTTATTTCTGTCGAAGAGCATCGGCTCAAAACGTAAAAGACTTTCTCACTTCTTGAGCGTTAAACTAATACATCTGTTTGTTGTTTACACACCCGTCTTCATCTTTTGTTTTTTTGTAAATTCTCACTATGTATATATTTATATATATATATGTGTGTGTATGTTTAGATGTATATGCATATGTGTATATATATATGTGTGTGTATATATATATATGTGTGTGTGTGTGTACATGTATATATATATGTGGGTAATCAAACATAAACAATGAAATGGGTTATTTCCCTTGAGTGTTTGAAAAATAAGGTACAGTTACTATGGGTTATTTCCCTTAGGTGTTTAAAACAATAGTTATATGAGGTAGATATAAAGGTCCCTTCCATGGGCTGTATTATCGATTTTTTTCAAAAATCTAAGTATGTCACAAGGTTTCCAGACATGAGTTCTACTCATGTCGCAAGTTTCATCAAAATCAATAACATGATGTAAGAGGAGTTAACTAACAATGCCACAAACAAACACACTGATTTTCCACGTATGTAGTATATATATATATATATATATATATATATATATATATGTGTGTGTGTAAGGAAACCATGATGGTCCTCTGACGGACATTTGTCCTCAGCCGCTGGATTACTGCTTACACCTATGGTCACCCACCTGTGTGAAATTAATAGCGGACCTTGAAGCAATCCAGAAAAGATTCACAAAGAAGATCGTCTCTTTGCAACAGCTCAGCTACTGGGAAAGGTTGAAACAGCTAAGATTCTATTCCCTGGAGAGGTATGCAGTAATATATATCTGGAAGGAATTGTGCCAAATTTTGGCATTGAAAGCTACACCAATGCCATCACGCTTCAGGACCAGTTACTGCAACAACCTGGGTTTCAAGGGACCACAGCTTTTTAATATTCTCCCAAAAAGTCTGAGGAACTTGCACAAAGTAGATGTAGGGATTTTTAAATCAAAGCTGGACCTCTTCCTGTTGAGAGTCCCAAATGAACCTACCTCACAGCAAGAGATGCAAATGAGGGTAGCTATATCAAACTCCATTCTTCACCAAGTGCCACATATTAGAGGAGGCTCTTAGTAATAACAGTGTAGCAAAACGGCGGTGCATCAGCATGGCCGCAGCTCTGACCTGAAACTTAAAAAAAAAAACGTAAATATATATATATACATATATACGTAAATATATATACATAAATTCCTTTTATTTTAATTTGTTCTCAAAGCAATACGTAATTTGTTGTTTGTTGGGGTTTGGAAAGGACATGTTGGGACAAAAAAATAACCAATAGTATTTTAAATGAGTGTGCATTTCATAGATAAAAACTGAAAGAAGCTCATCATTATCCTCTCCCTCACAGCAGAGGTGTTAAGGCTGGTTGCTTCCCCTGGTAAAGAAGATTGGTTTGCTAGAGTCAAGGGCTGGTGCCATATAAAAGCACTCAAGCTAGCGTCACATAAAAGCATTTGTGCTGGTGCCACATTAAAAGCACCCAGCACACACTAGAGTGGTAGGCATTAGGAAGGGCGTCAAACCGTAGGGGCCAGGCTGAATCGGACTGGATCCTTCAGCTTGCCAATAAACTGTTCAACCCATGCCAGTGTGGAAGACGGGCGTTAGATGATGATGATGATATATATATATATATATATATATAATATATATATATATATATATATATATATATATATATATAAATAAGGGGGCAATGCTGGCCACTGATAAAAATTTTTGAAAATTTTATCCTATATTAGATATATATATATATATATATATATATATGCAGTTTGTTCAAACTATTCAGCATTATCGGGCTCACAGCAGTTCCTTGCCTGATGAACAACACTGCAGTAGTGACTTGGTGATTGTCCACTGTAGTAGTGGCAGTTCTCTCTCAGCTGTCATCATTGCTGTTGATGAGGCTGTCATCCACATCCAAAACAATATCAAAGTAATTCTTTCAATAATTTAAAGAAAAAAAAAAAAAAAACTTGAAAAATCTAAAATCAATTTTTAAAAATGTTTTTGTTTTGTTAGAGTTGATCTACGATCAAAAACACTCCAACCATGACCAACCCATCTATCACTCAGTCATAATGTATTAAGAAATACATTAATATGTGGTTTTCAGTAACTTTTTCTTTATGATACATTGGACAATGAAATATATAATTACTGGTACTGCAACATTTCTCATTTAAAGTTTAAACAAAATATTTTAAAGTGAAACATTATCAAAATAATCTGTTGTACATCCCTTTTAGATCCATGTCTCTGAGGTGTTCTTTGTTTTTTCTGAAGACCAGTTACAGGTGATGTAAGCGAGCGTTAGCTGCTGTTTGCAGGAGATTGAGCATCTTTATAATGAATGTAGCTATATAGTGAATGATGAAATTATATTTAAATATCACATTTTTTAAAAATAGATACAGTTGTTTCTTTGGTAGCCTTGTGGGTAAAGGTGCTTTATAAGCAGAGGCATATGTTGAGGTGGAGGGTTTCAATCTCTGCCAAGTATTATAAAAGAGTTTTATTAAATATTTACATGTTTTCTATCTAGTTAGATAGGAGGGGAAAGGGAAAAAAGAAGCAGGTGGATAATTTTTACTTGGATTTAATGGTTCAGTGAAAGTGACTGATAGAATAAGGACCAGCCTTGAAAAAATTAATTACAGGGATCGATTTATTTGACTAAAACCTTCAAGAAGGTGCCCCACTCAAACAACTAAAAAAAAACCCAAAACCCTTCAGTGTATGCCCAGGGACAAGATTGAACTCTGTATCAGGATGCTTCTATATTGCTTGCTATTGTCTCCACCCTTAAGACCATTGAGACAACAGCAATAGCTAGTTTAAAAATAATGTATTTAAACCTATCAGACTAATGTAATCAATAACCAATCATTAGAATAGATTTAAGTATCTCATATTTGGTATAAGTAGTATTACTGGCCTTGTGGATAAGGGCGTTTGGTGACAGACAAGACAGTGGGGTAGATGAAGGTTTCAGTCTCAGGTAGGGATTGTGATATGATCTCATTCAGTTTTATTTTTTCTGTAAATGGAGAAGAGGGCGAAAAAAATACTTAGGCCAAGATTGATCCTTTGTTAAAGGGGTTTGTGTGTTGCTGTGTCCATGTCTTTACCCACAAGACCATTGAGACAACAGCAATAACTAGTTTGAAAATGATGTATTTAAACCTATCAGACTAATGTAATCACTAACCAATCATTAGAATAGATTTAAATATCTCATATTTGGTATAAGTAGTATTACTGGCTTTGTGGATAAGGGTGTTTGGTGACAGACAAAGACAGTGGGGTAGATGGAGGTTTCAGTCTCAGGTAGGGATTGTAATATGATCTCATTTAGTTTTATTTTTCTCTAGAGATGTGTTAAAAGGAGGAAGAACAAAAACAATCAGTATAGGCCATGGGCCAAGATTGATCCTTTGTCCAAGGGGTATATGTGTTGCTATGTCTGTATGTCTTTACCCACAGGACCATTGAGACAATAGCAATAGCTAGTTTGAAAATGATGTATTTAAATCTTATATAGCTATTTGATATAGTGGTGTTCATGGTTTTCTGTGACTTTAGTAATATTTGAGGGGAGAATGTGAATTGCTCCTGAACACAATATGCTACCTGATTCAGGAATTGATCTCACAGCCTTAATGATTATAAGCCGAGCACCCTAACCATAAGACCATGCACTTTCATGGCAAAGTCAGTAGAGTGATGGGTTGATTTCCATTTATATCCTGGGTTCAAGTCCAGCTTAGCCTTTCATTCTTCTGGGGTCAATAAAATAAAGTATGGGCCATGACTGCTGAGGACATGCATAAGCTTGCAAGGAATGAATCATATACTTACCTTCAGCTTTTTATTAGTAATAATACACAGGAAGACTATGTTTAAAACATACTCATGTGTTAGGAGAATTTAAAATGATTTTAATAACTTCTTATTCTTGTTCTCTTAAACTCTGAATGTAATGATGCACATGCTTTTCTCAGACTACTCTTTTCCTTTTCTCTGGACTTTTCCCGTTTTTTGTTTTTTGAAGAAGTGCCATGCTTGAAATGTCAACCCACCTCTTTCTTTCATCTTAAACTTTCTCTGAGCATCATTTTGACTTTTGTTGTTTTTCCTGTTTTTATTTTTGATTTTTTTTCTCTCTCTCTCTCTCTCTCTCTCTCTCTCTATATATATATATATATATATATATATATATGACCTTCGGACGTTAGGTCTCACCATGGAAATGACTAGAGACCGAGACCTATGGAAGTATGCTGTGCGTGAGAAGACCCGGCAAGACTAGTGAAGCCATAATCCGTGGCCCCTACCTGGACGTAGTCAGTCCACCTGTGCATACCTTCCTTCTTGTGACACTTGTGAAGACCTGTTGAGGCAAGTGAGAATCGAATCGAATCGTATCAAATCAAATCGAACCAAATCAAAATAGATGAACATCAATGGAATTTGTATCCTTGTGGTACCAGTGCCGGTGGCACATAAGAAAACCATCCGAACGTGACCGTAGCCAGTACCGCAATGACTGGCCTCCGTGCTGAGGCACGTAACAAACACCATCCGAGCGTGGCCGTCCGCCAGCCTCGTCTAGCACCTGTGTCGGTGACACATAAGAAAACACCATCCGAGCGTGGCCGTCTGCCAGCCTCGTCTGGCACCTGTGTCGGTGGCACATAAAAAACACATCCGAGCGTGGCCGTCTGCCAGCCTCGTCTGGCACCTGTGTCGGTGGCACATAAAAAACACCATCCGAGCGTGGCCGTCTGCCAGCCTCGTCTGGCACCTGTGTCGGTGGCACATAAAAAACACCATCCGAGCGTGGCGTCTGCCAGCCTCGTCTGGCACCTGTGTCGGTGGCACATAAAATCACCCACTACACTCTCGAGTGGTTGGCGTTAGGAAGGGCATCCAGCTGTAGAAACACTGCCACATCTGACTGGCCTGGTGCAGCCTTCGGGCTTCCCAGACCCCAGTTGAACCGTCCAACCCATGCTAGCATGGAAAGCGGACGTTAAACGATGATGATGATGATGATGATATATATATATATATATCTGCCTGGGGAAAAGAGTATTCAGTACATTAATAATATATGATAATATATTTTATTTTGGTTGAGTCACTCTCTTGCTACTCTGAGTTTCACCTGTAAGTGCACAAGATCTTCTTGCCTGTTATGAGTCATAACTTGCTTGAAGATGCTGTGCATCTACAAGTGAAACTCAGAGTAGCAAGAGACTGACTCAACCAATATAAAATATATATGTGTGTAGGTGTATTTATATCTTCTGTGCACAACAGTAAGTTGTGATATGTTTGTGTGTTATATTTCAGCCCCAGACCGGTGTGGCTTCAATGGTACATTCCTGTGTAAGAACAGTCGCTGTATCTATGAGAACTGGAAATGTGACTACACAGATGATTGTGGAGACAACAGTGATGAGATGAACTGTCCTGGTGAGTGGTGTTGATTCATTCATACACACAAACATATATACATACGCACACACTCACACATATATACATCAGGGACATGCCACCTAAGTAGACAAGGTAGGCAGTGCCTACCTTGAATAAAATAGATCGATAGCAACATTTTCCTTTTATAGCAAGATATGCACCTAATTCAATAAATTTAGGTTACTCTGATTACTATTTATAAAATGTGAAATATTTTATCTTTTTGTAGATTAGGTAGGCATAATTCGCCCCTGCCTTTCAATCTCAGTATTTAAGCTATGCAAAGTACTACTGTAGTACGTGTGCTGCATACACTCCTACAACACCGTTTTCTTTATGTAATATAAAGGATGAAGTAAATCTGCCTTCAACTCAGTCGCTTGCCTGTGTTTCACTTATTTTTTGTGTTTTACTACATAAAGGTCACCAACTGCCTACCTTGAGTAATTACTGATGTCACGTGCTTGATATAGATACACACATTCACACTCTCACATACATATATACACACAGGCATGTCTATATTTTCTTATCACCCAGGCTGTCAGATGTCCCTAAACATTGCTGGTCACACTGAACTTTCATTCTTCTTATTCTTCTATTTGGGCCCAAATTGTTTTGCTGTGTTAACTTCTTATTATCATGGAGGTTTCTCAAGTGGTCTCTTATGATTTCTTGCATAACACTTGTCAACTGCATGGGTGCACCTGTTGCCTGTGAGCCTTGCAACATGTCTGACTTTGGAGAACTTCTGCTGTTGGTACTCCATGATCAATTATCATTTGAGTCCATTATTGAGTTAACTTGTTTCAAATATGCCACGTCTATCCTTAATGAAGAGAAAAGTCGTAAGTATTAATGATAATCATCTTTAAGAAAGGCAACTTAAACAATTCAGAAATCTCAATCAATTGGAAATTGAATGGAAGTATGTAGTTAGGAGTGAGCCTCATCTTTGGCAAGTGTAGTAACATTCTGATATTTGACCTCCTTAGCAATGCATTGTCTTACTTGTACTTGCCAGATCTAAAGAATAATTGAGAGATTACATAGATTTTGGCAGATAATTATACACTGATGAAGCAATTTTGCAACCATGATGGGCAAATTATTCTGAGATAACTTCTACATGAAGAACATATGAGTTTGTCCATGCTTCACTGAGGAGGTCCAGTATGATTGAAACATGTCCAGACTCATCATTGTTTTTACTAAAGATCAGGCTCATTCTCCACTGCATGTTCACTTCAGATTTTTTATCATTCTGGATTTCTGAGGCATCTCTCTTGCTTGGCTACAACCACAGGTCTGGACTATGGCTTACAGCAGGATATCTTGCAGAAACTACCACTTTCTAGTCTCTGTCTTCTTTGTCATATGTGTCACCTGGTACTTATTTGAACCCATGTAAAGTCAAGGTATCTTTCAGCATTACTTCTTTTTCAAGTTTATCTTGTGTCTTTGACTCTGTCAGGCACTTATCCCAAAGTCATTAACCACTTGTCAATCTTGAGTGGTACATTCGTCACCAGAAATAACTTGATATTCACAACCTGCTGTCTGTCTTGTTGCTTGCTGGGCGAGAAGTCTATCTGGCTTGCATGTTCACTTGATTAGTTGGTGACAAGTTGACTTTCAGTTTCCTGATGTTTGTGTTGGAAATGGTAAGTCTTTGCATAAGAAAACTTTAAAAATCTTGACCCCCTCTTCATTCCAGGTGCAATATCTATAACTGTGTATATACACACACACTAGTTAGATGTACTTGCACATATGTACAAATAGAGATATGCTTATGTATATATGTTCACATTTGCCTACTACATAGTCAACAATCTTTCTCCTTTCACTATTTCTACAGTCACTCACTTTACAGTTACTCCTTCTCTACCATCTCTTTTCCTCATCACAACTACACTCTCATCTTGTGTTCTTCTTTAGAAGTGTCCTTTCATCTCATCTTCCACACTTATACTTCCCCTCTCTTCTCTCTGTATAGTCACCTTTCCACTCTTGCCCCTCTCTACAGTCACACTTCCCCTCTTTACAATCACTTTTCCTCTCTAACCTCTCTCTAATCACATTTCCTCATTCACTTCTCTCTGGAGTCACTTTTCATTCACTTCTGTCTAATGCCACCTTTTATTCTCTTCTCTTTGTAGTTATCTTTTCCTTTCTACATTATGACAATCTCTTTCCTTTCCTCATCATCATCGTCTCTTCTCTATTACTACTGATTCTAATATAACCAATCTTTATATACCAATGCAGTTAACCTCATTATTGATCCAGTCTTTTTCTTCTCTCTTCCAGGCAGTTCCAACAGAGTGATATTGGTAGCTGTGGTTGGTTCTCTCACATGTGCCCTGCTATTGGTCATTGCCCTTGGATTTACCTGTAAACTGAACTCTCTGCGGCACCGTGACCGGCACCGCCTGCGACTGACCGAACCTGGGGGCCCACTCACCCACTGGCAGTCGGAGTTTATGCGACGCCCGGCACCTCCTTCCTATTGTGAGGCGATGATTACGTCAATGCCGTTTGAAGAAGCCCAGCGTATTTTCCAGGAGCGCAGACGTCACTCGAGACGTAGCAACCGCAGTCGTCACCGCTCATCGAATTCCAGTTCGCGATCAAGAAGCTGTTTGACCGAGAGCAGCCAAACAACAGCCGAACTTGTGGAACAGAATCCTGCAGTTGTCACGGCAACAGAGAGGCCCGCAACCGAGGAAGGCTGTGATGGGTCAGATGTTCCTCTAATTACAGACGGCCAAGACGACACTGTAAATAGCACAAACACTGACTTTGATAGGCAAGGATCAACTACCACCCTTCTTCTACCCAGTGAGTCGTCTGATTCTGAGCAGTCGGAAACTCGAGACGAAACACACCGGGTTGAACGAGCAAACCGACAAACTGATGTGGAGAGTAATGGTGGCAGAAACAACAGCAACATTGGTGGTGGCAGCAGTGGAGGTGGTGGTGGTGGTGGCAATAACAGAGGTAGCAGTGGTGGAGGGCCAGGTAGAGAGGGGCGGAATGGAGATATTGAGCGAGAACAGGTTCAGTTTAGTTCAGAGGACATCACAGCTTGCTGGCGGCATCCATCTCCGGTGAAGATCTGCGGCAGAATCTCCAGTGAGCCTCTCCTCAACTTCACTGACTCTAACAATATAGAAATGGCCAGCGCCATCTGTGATAACGACGTTACTGGCACCACTGAACTTGTCGAGCGACTCAGCAGTGAAATTGTGATGGGCAACGATGATGATGACAAAAGGTCGGCAATTTTGTCTCAAGTGGGCAGCACGTCCAGCGACTGTTGTCATACCAACCTGAATGACAGCAATGCAATACACATGCCCAGCCTCCACTTCAGAATTGGCTCCTGTGACTCATTGAATTCCAGCCAATCAGAGCAAGTTCCCAGCGATTGTATAAACACCAGTGATAGTTTGACTGCAATTTAACTGTGTCTGTCAGCACCTTCCATTTTTGTTGAACCCCTCCCTTCCACTTGAGTACACTTGAGTATTATCAGAGGAGTTGAGTTCTTCTCTTGAGTCTCGCTTTTTTTCTCTAACTCTCAGCCAAAAAAAAAAAAACAAAACATTCAAAATATTACTGTTTGCAATAATAATAATAATAATAATAATAATAATAATAATAATGATATTGATGATGTCGATGTTGACGATAACAATAATAATAATAATAATGATAAATAGAAATTTCATGTCTTTGAAAATAAAGCTCCCATCTGTTTGAAATTTGGAATTGGTATCACGACTGTGATTTTGTTTATGCCCAGATGAGGAGATTTTATTGTTGAAGAATAAATTAGCAAAGACATATATAGACAGATATGTCAATGTTGACTAACTGCCTGACTGACCGACTGATTGACCAATTATCTGAGATATACAAGGTTGGGTTTGAGTTGAGGGACTAAAATCAACTCAACTTAAACTTGTTAATTTTTTTCTTCTTGTAAAGCCACTGGAAGAAGACTTGGAAGCGAGCGAGATGGAGGGAGAGGTATGCAGAAATTAGGAAGGCAAGAAGGCTGAATTAGCAGTGGAGTGGAGGGCAAGGAAGAAAGTTCAAATACCGAATGGCATAACATTTTTTTGTCAGGATTTTCTCTGTTCTTCTGTTGACTCTTCAATGGCTGGTAGTAAAAAGAGTGTATATCTTCAGCAGCGTTCCACTGGGATCTAGTGTAAGAAATTTGGTCAACTGAAGCTGGTTTCAGCAAGGCCAACATAGCTCTTTTTTGAAAACTATACAGAAATACAGAAAACTCCATACACACTCACACAAACATAAACACACAGACACATGAAAAAAACAAAGTAAATAAAAAAATGTAATTTAAAAAAAATGATCAAACAGAACCAGATGAATAATATTAATTTCTAATTAATCTATTTGCAGAATTAATTTCTTACAGCTAGACCCAACACTGGTAACATTATATATATTAAATATATATAGATATATGTTACTAAATGCTTTTTCATTGCTCTACTCCAGCCCCCTTTGACCATCAAAGCTCCATAAAAACAACAACAATAACAAACAAACAATTTTATATTTTTGACTGCAACAAATTTCTTTAAGAAACAGTTTATTGGTAAAACCAAATTGGTGAATAAAGACCTTCCAAAACTAGTTTCTGGTTGATTTTTTTTGTTTTACTTGTTTTCAATTACTGTATCTGTTATGTGCACATATATGTGTATGCATGTGCACACATATCCATACAGATGGTTTGTGTGTTTATAAGATACCTTAAAAACACTGAGTAATGTAAACGAACAAGGAATTTCACACAAGTGTAGAGCTAAATATTTCATTTGATCAAGAAACATTAGTCCATTTTTTTTTAATAACACATATCATCATCATCCTTTAATGTCCATTTTCCATGCCGGCATGGGTTGGATGGTTTGACCAGAGCTGGTTGGGCCAGGGTCCTCACCAAGCTCTATTGTCTGTTCTGGCATGGCTTCTACGGCTTGATGTCCTTCCTCAATCCAACCACTCCACAGAGTGTACTGGATGCTTTTTGAGTGGCACTATCACCTGTGTTTTGAATGTGGCACTAGTATGAGTGCTTTTATGTGCCATCAGCACTGGTGTCAATTCTGCTGTGGCAAATGAATGCTCTTATTTTTTCATTGCTCACAAGGGGCTAAACATAGAGGTGACAAACAAGGACAGACAAATGGATTAAGTCGATTACTTAACTGGTACTTAATTTATCCCCCGAAAGGATGAAAGGCAAAGTTGACCTCGGTGGAGTTTGAACTCAGAACGTAACGGCAGACGAAATACCGCTAAGCATTTCACCTGGTGCGCTAACATTTCTGCCAGCTCACTGCTCTTGAGTACAGTAATGCGCCAGATATCTCAGTCCTTAGTCATCTGCTTTATAAGGCTTATTCTCTTGAGATTGGGTATATACATACATATGTATATTCTTTTACAGTCATTTGACTGTGGCCATGCTGGAGTACCACCTTTAGTCGAACAAATCAACCCCAGTTCTTATTCTTTTTAAGCCTAGTACTTATTCTATTGGTCTCTTATGCTGAACTGCTAAGTTATGGAGACAAATACACCAACATCAGTTGTCAAGTGATGGTGGGGGAGACAAGCACAGACACACACAAATATATACATACACAAACACACACATGTGTATATATATATATATATATATATATATGATGGGCTTCTTTCAGTTTCCATCTACCAAAACCATTCGCAAGGTTTTGGTCGGCCCGAGGCTATAGTAGAAGGCAACCAAGGTGCCATGCAATGGAACTGAAACCAGAACAATGTGGTTGGAAAGCAAGCTTCTTACCATACTCTTGCACCTATATATATGTATGTAACATATATATATATTTGAATTATATATACTAGTAGAAAGACCACCCTTCAGACGGTTTTCTGCTAGTCAAACCTGGCATGTGTGTGTTTATATTAGAGAGACAGTGTGTGTGTGTGAGTGAGAGAGAATGAGAGAGAACATTGCAAACAATAAATGAAATAAACACGAAATGAAAAAAATCATATAAATAAAAGCTTTTTTAAAAACTATATTGTACCAAATATTTAAATTTGTGAACTTGAAATATTCAATAAGAGGAAGTTCAGAAAGTAAATTTTCCTAAAAACTTCAATTTATAAAAAATCTCGCTTAGTAAATATTTCAGTAATTTATCATAGTTGTAATATATCTCTAATTTAAACAAACTTTTTAAACAAATTTTTTTAAACATACTAGAAATAGCAGCAATCACATAGTTATTATTGTAAGGCTTATAGTGTTCCAAACAGCCATACCAACTAAATCACTTCTTAATTTAAAAAAGAAAAATTATACCAGTATATTAAAAAATGTTCATTTTATCAAAAATGTTCATTTAACAAACTCCAAAAACTGATATTATTCTTGAAGTTGCACCTCATCTCATAAGCCTCAAAGTTATACAGCTATTTTGTCTAACAGCATTTATTCATTCAATAAATAATTTTTTTACATTATGTATATAGAAAAAAATGGTTTTTGCAAAAAGCAAATCAAAACTTGAAATGAAAACATTGAAATGAATATATATTAAATTATCATTAATGGAAGTAGAGGCGAGAGAGAGTGAGAGACTGTTGCAAATGAAAATGGAAATTTTCACCTGCAATGAATTAATATTGTTTATTAAATCTACTCCACAATGAATGCAATGAATATTTAAACTTGTGAAGAACTTGTAGTTCAAATATTTAATAAACATCAGAAATCGAAATTACAGGAAATTTCTTGGCACATGAATTTATAAAAAACAAAATTTCCAGACAATCAAGCCTTTAAATAATTGCTTTCTTTTAGTAACTGTTGCATACCTAATTAATAAGCAGCTTTCTCCATTATATATTAGACGTATCTTTTTAACTGGATGTTTCAGTTGCATACACTGAATTGTTATCCAGTTGTAGAAACCATACTGATGTTGGAATATTACATCATCTTTATACCTGCTCGATCCTGTCAAACCATCTGACCCATGCCAGCATGGAAGATGGATGTTAAAAGATGATTATGATGATGGTGGTGACAATAATATATAAAAATTTGTAATTTCCTAATGTAGACGACTTTTACTTTTGTAATTTATTTTCTTTACCATAACGATTGTAAAAAATATCTTTCTTCAATAACAGATTCAGAACTTAGATTCAAAAGATGGAAACAGTTATTGTACAAAAGAATTATAAGTGATACACAGGAGGAAAACTCAAGTTGTTTCCGTTTGTAATCTTTAAGGTGTAGCTTGCCATCATTTAAACTAATAACTTAATGAAACTTTGACATGATACAATATACAACTAGCAGTTTTTATAGTCTTTAAATATGTTTATCAGTTGTTATAAAGCCTCTATTTTCATTAATGATAATTTAATATATATTCATTTCAAGTTTTGATTTGCTTTTTGTAAAACCCAATTTTTTCTATATACATAATATAAAAAAATTATTTATTGAATGAATAAATGCTATTAGACCAAATAGCTCTATAACTTTGAGGCTTATGATATAAGGTGCAACTTCAAGAATACTATCAGTTTCTGGAGTTTGTTAAATGAACATTTTTGATAAAATGAAAAGTTTTTAATATACATCTCAACCTTTACAGGAGCAGATCTCTATTTGCAGGAGTAAATATTTTTTAACACTTGGATACCCTTCTTTCCTTTGAAACACGAAACTGGTGAGGGACCTCTTAACAAAGCAAACTAATTTGAGATAGTATGGGTTTTGGCAGTCCTGTGTGGTGGCCAAATTGGTCGTCCCTGCTTCTTTAATCTCTTTGCATTTAAATTGCCATATCTGACCCCAAAATTTTGTCCTGTTTTATGTTCAAACTGGCCTCTCACACCTACTCTACAACGTCATTCTAAAAACAAAGAATCCCATTATTGGAATCTCAAAGCTATGCGATAATACACGATTAATTCAAAACAATGTGAATAAACTAGAGTAATCTGAATGCTAAAGAGTTAAAAGTAACATATCTTCAACTATAGCAAACATGACTGAAGTGGTAAGGTTACGAGTCTTGCTCAGATGTGTAATTTACATCCAAGATGGAAGGATTGAGAAAACAAGCAGAACAAAAATGTTTAAAACAAGATAAAACACGAATTAAAAATCTAAAACCATATTTATTATTCATTAGTTATTATAAAATACGTTTTAAAAAGTACAAGTTAACTTTTATAAAGTTTCATTCGTAAACATTTTGTAAATCTTAACAAGTGTAAAAACAAGATTAAGCACCAAGGTAGTTTGTCAGGGGTGTTAGTTACTATATATATATATATATATATATATATATCTGCACTGATTCTCGAATAATTTTGTTCGATATGACGGTTTAGCTATAACAACGTTAGATTATAAAGTACAAAGTAAAAATTTTAAATGATTTTCAGTTACAATAAAAGTGAATAAATGCATTTGTTTCTATGTTAGTAAACGACTGTTGAATCTGTGTAATTAACTTTCGTGTGGATTCCATTTAATTTTTATCTCTTAAATTACATTATATTGTTTAGCAGAGGTTGTCGGTGTTGGTTGGCAGACATTTTCAGGGGAATTAACTTGGCATACCTTCGTATTATCTCCCTTGTTTCGAGAGGTTAACAGTAATTCTTCTCATTTCTGAGATTCATTTCCTGCATTCTATTTCTAATTATTTTTTATTATATTCTGAGCTTGTCTACTAAGGTTATGTTTATTTTCTTATTCATGGTGTAATTTTAGCTAAAATTCCTTAGTATCCAGGAGCTCACTTTACTTATTATCAGTAGTTATTTGGTCTAGCACCAGCTTGAGATATAATGGAAGAATTTCTCAACTATTCGATCTGGAGATGATTTGGCTCTTCTAATTACCAACTTTCATTAACTATGTCTTGATAGTCCTTATCTATAATTATAGTTGAATAATTCTGAGAAGTGCTTAACTGGTATTTTTTTAATATCCACCTCAAAAAGCATGAAAGGCAAAGTCAACCTCAGTCTCAGAATGTAAGATAGATGAAATATGGCAAAGCATTTTGTCCAGCATATTAACGACTCTACTAGCTCGCAGCTTGATAATAATAATTATTTCTACTAAAGACACAAGGCCTGAAATTTTGAGGGAGGGGACTAGTCAATTACATTGACCCCAGTGTTTCACTGGTACTTAATTTATCAATCCCAAAAGGATGAAAGGCAAAGTCAACCTCGGTGGAATTTGAACTGAGAACATAGCGATGGGCGAAATACCGCTAAGCATTTTGCCTGATGTGCTAACGATTCTGCCAGCTTGCAGCCTTAATAATAATAACAACAATAATAATAATAGTTTCAAATTTTGCCACAAGGGCAGCAATTTTGAGGGAGGGGATGAGTTGACTACATCGACCCCAGTGTTCAACTGGTACTTATTTTATTGATCTCGAAAGGATGAAAGGCTAAGTCGACCACGACAGAATTTGAACTCAGAACGTAGAGATGGGCGAAATATCTCCAAGCATTTCATCCAGTGTGCTAACGATTCTACCAGTTCGTTGCCTTAATAATAATTATTATTTCAAATTTTTGCCACAAGGACAGCTTTAGGTGAGGGGATTAAGTTGATTACATCGACCCTCAAAAAGAGGAAAGGCAAAGTCAACTTCAGTGGAATTTGAACTCAGAATGCAGCAACAGGTGAAATACTGTTAAGCATTTCATCCAGCGTGCTAATGATTCTGCCAGCTCGCCGCCTTAATAATAATAATAATAATAATAATAATAATATTGGTTTCAAGTTTTGGCACATGGCCAGCAAGTTCAAGGGAGGGGATAAGTCGATTACATCGAACCCCATCAGTCAATACGTACTTATTTTATTAATTCTGGGAGGATGAAAGGCAAAATCAGCCTCAGGGGAATCTGAACTCAGAACACAGAGATGTATGAAATGTGACATTTCATCTGTCTTTAGATTTTGAGTTCGAATTCTGCTGAGGTCATCTTTGCCTTTCACCCTTTCAGAGTTGGTAAAGTAGGTACTGGTCAAGTACTGGGGTTGATGTAATTGACCTCTCCCTCCCCTCAAAGAAAGTTGGGTGTATCAAAATTTGAAATTACTGCTGCTGCCACTGCTGCTGCTGCTGCTACTACTACTACCACTACCACTACTACTTCTACCATCTGTGAGGCTTAATTTAAAAGTTCATTTCTTCAATAGATGCTTTCAGCAGTTCAGTCAATTTATTTCATATAAATATAGATTAAAAGGTGGACGGGTGTTCAATTGTTCACTAAAATATTTCATGTTTTGGTGTATCTTAAAAATGAAAGGTTATTGATATCAGATGTTATAAGAAGTGAGGAACTCAGAATTTTTAATGAAGGCACGACATTACTGAAATCATCTTTAGATTAGTAAGAGTTATTGATATATATCTGCAGCATGGGTATGTGTGTTTGTGTGTGTGTGTGTGTAATGTACACTTTATACCTCATCCGATATAGTGTTTACTTAAGAAGTTGCTTGCTGCTCATGTTTTCTTTTCATGGCATTTTGAATTTTCTGGAATAAAAAAAAAAAGAAATAAGAAAATAACAAAGCAGTCTTATTCATTTGTATCTTGGTTGTAAAATATTAGCTGCCTGGAATTGAACTCGGAATCTTGGGGTTAGTAGCCCACGCTCTTAACCAGTATGCCATATGCCCGTGGCATACTGGTTAATAATAGTGGTTAATAATAATAACAATAACATTGAAAAATACCTTAGGAATGAGAACCCAGGTTCGAAATTTCCCCAAGACACCTGATGAAGGCTGGAGGGTATAACAGCTGAAGCGTTGTGTTAACAACAAACAAGATGAGGACAAATATCCATCGAATGTAAATAATGTACATAATTCCTCATCTCTTAACCCTTTAGTGTTCAGATTATTCTATCAAACATAATGCTTATTGATTCACATTGATTTGAATTAATCATGCATTATCTCATATCTTCAAGATCTTGATGGTGTAATTACTTAATGTAGAATAACATTGTAGGGTAGGTGTGAGGGCCTGGATCTGGTCAGTTTGAACATAAAACAGATTAAATATTTTAGCCGGATATGGCCGGTTTAAATACTAAAGGGTTAAATATAGAACTGTATTAAACTGTATTGTTGTATACTGAAGTGTGGAAATTTCATTAAAGCAGGTATGTAAAGTGCACTTCTGTGTTCATTTGGCTAAAATATAGAAATTGTTGTTTCGATATTGTTAAAATCCCTGTATTTTTCCACATTACATACCTGCTTAATGAAATTTCCATACTTTAATATACAACAACACATTTAAAATTGGAGGGAGGGGGATAGTTTGAGGGTGGGGGTTTAATCTCCAATACGCAAAACCTAGGAATCCGAATAAAACTTGTTGAGAAAAATGCATTTTTCAAGGTGAGGTACGAATCTACATTAGCCCCAATGTTGGTACTGGGCCAGCAGATTTTGAGGTGAGGGGCAAGTCAATTACATCAACCCCAGTACTTGACTGGTACTTATTTTATCAACTACGAAAGGAAGAAAGGCAAAGTCAACCTCAGGAGAATTTGAACTCAGAACGTAAAGACAGATGAAATGCTGCTGAGTACTTTACCGAACATACTAAAGATTACTACTACTACTACTAATAAGGCGGTGAGCTGGTAGAATCGTTAGCCTGCTGGGTGAAATGCTTAGTGATATTTTGTCTGCTGCTACATTCCGAGTTCAAATTCTGGCAAGATCAACTTTGCTTTTCATCCTTTCAGGGTCGATAAATGATTCTGCTTGCTTGTTGCCTTAAATAACAATAATTCATAATTCTTTCTACTACAGGCACAAGGCCTGAAATTTTGGGGTGTGGGGACAAGTTTATTACATCATCCTTAGTTCTCAACTAGTACTTATTTTGCTGACACCTAAAGGATGAAAGGCAAAGTCGACCTGAGTGGAATTTGAACTCAGAACATCAAGATGGATGAAATGCTGCTAAGCATTTCGCCCAGCGTGCTAACAATTCTACCAGCTTGCCGCCTTAGTAGTAGAAGTAATAATAATAATAATCCTTTCTACTATAGGTTCAAGACCTGAAATTTAGGGGAGGGGACTAGTTGATTACATCGAACCCCGTGTTTCACTGATACTTAATTTATCGACCCTGAAAGGATGAAAAGCAAAGTTGACCTTGGCAGAATTTGAACTCAGAACGTAGCAGTAGACAAAATATCACTAAGCATTCACCCAGCATGCTAACAATTCTGCCAGCTCACCACCTTAGTAGTAGTAGTAGTAGTAGTAGTAGTAGTAATAATAATCCTTTCTACTATAGGCATAAGGCCTGGGTTTTGTGGGGAGGAGGACAGTCAATCACACTGTACCCAGTATTCAACTTGTACTTAATTTATCAACTCCGAAAGGATGAAATGCAAAGTTGACCTCAGCAGAATTTGAACTCAGAATGTAGTGGCAGATGAAATACTGCAAAGCATTTCACCTAGCATGCTAATGATTCTACCAGCTCACCACCTTAACAATAATAATAATAATAATAATAATAATAATAAAGGTTTCAAATTTTGGTAGAAGGCCAGTAATTTGGGTGGAGGGGATACGTCTTAAAGTGATAGTATCTACCATCTTACACTGATCGTATCTGGTAAATTACTCAACCTGGTATTTTCTATGACATTCGTTTGTGATGTTCTAACACCAAGAAATTCTTAGCATAGTCTTAAAAAGTTGCTGTTGACATGTTGATGATGGATGTTATGCAGGCAGAGTTTTGTGCCTTGGTTAATGAAGGAAATGGACTTTACAAGTGTCAGGCACTCTATGAGATCAGTGGTTTCCAATAAGAAATGACTGAGTCTATGATGAAGAGTTAAACCCATATCAACATGGAAAGCAGCCATAAAACGATGATGGTGATGATGATGATGATACTGATAGTTATATATGATATATGTGTGTATGTCTGTGGCAGATGGCATTTGCATTTCACTCAATCTCTCTCTCACTCATGTTCACATAACTAAAGAACCAGCCCATAGCCAGAGCGTTTTCCTAATTCACTGATATTATTGGTTACAATATTTAATAAGCTTTATACTGGAATAACCCTTTAGCATTTAAACTGGTTATATTCGGCCAAAATATTCTACCTCTTCTATGTTCAAACTAGCCAGATGTGGCCTCTCCCACTAACCCTACAATATCTTTCTAAAAATTAAGAGTTACCTCATCAAAATCGCAAAGCTGTAAGATAATGTATGATTAATTCAAAATAACATGAGTAAATAAGCATTACATTTGACAGAGTAGCCTGAATGCTAAAGGGTTAAGGTATAAAACTCAAGATGATCTCTCTTTGGTTGTGGATTGATTCTGTAGTTATGTGAACAAGAAAGAGAGAGAGAGAGAGAGAGAGAGAGAGAGAGAGATGCAAATGTCAATTGTCACAGTGTAACTCTTAAGTTAGTTGCAGTTCAGGTCTTTTAGATGACAGGCTCTTCATATTTGATAGTTCTGGCAATCAAATATCAGTTGATATTGAAAAGTGGCCTAATGTGAATGCATGACTGCATTCTGTTCTCTTGTTGTTTTCTTAGTTTGCCATTTATGTCAAAGTTGACTGATCATCCTCAGCAACTCTGATTGGCCAGTTTAATGGTTACATCATCAGTTCATTTAATGTGTAGTTGCTGAGTGTCATTAGTTTGTGTTTTTTAGCTGCTGACATCATCAATTTGGTGTGTCCTCCTAATTTGGAAATTACACGTCCTGGTTTCAAATTCTAGACAGAGACCTGTTACAGTATCAATGCTTCTAAGTTTATTCAGTCAGAACTAGCTGAAACTACGACAATTATCATCAGTTCCATTTCCATCAGACTCCTCCTTTTCTTCCACAATAAATCATCTTCATCCAAACCAGTATCAAAATAATCATCATGAAAACAACCGTTAACATCACCATCATTTGCTACAAATTAAGGCATCTTTATGGGAGTGGGGATGGAGCTGTTTGACTAGAAAGAAACAGTAAATAAACTTCCCTCATGTCACACACAACTATTATAAAAGAGAAGGACCATTTTAGACAATGTATAATAATATATTATCTAAGATGGTCCTTACAAAAACAGAGTTGTCACAACAAGAACGATTTTGATCAGTAGAAAACAATCATTACTACTCCCCCACCATTAACGTCATACTCCTCCTCCGTCTTCCGCTCATCATCATTATCATCAACATTATCATTACAATAACCTCCTCCAATAGAACCACTGCTCGAACAGCCACCTTCATTTATAATCAAGTTGTTCATACTCTGGTGTTTTTTAAATTTTCAATATATATATATATATATACACCCAGGCCTATTCTCCATTTTTTGGGGAGGAGGTAACCACAACAAGACACACACTAGGCATTCCATTCATTTCCTAGCTCAAAGAGGTGAGCCCCATTTTATGCTTGGGTCAAAGCATACAACACAACCCCCAATATCAGCAGGGGAGCCTGACATCATATGCTGCATCATGTTGGTTCCATACCCCTTTGAGCAACATCAAATTCACTCATCTGTTCACAAACACTCTCCAACCTTTCCAATCATTTATAAATTCTCTTGCCTCTTTCACTCCAACACTTCTGGCCACCAAAGCTTTCCTCATTCTGTCCATCCACACAAACTGAGGTCTGCCTCTTGTTCTGCTGCCAACCACTTCTGCCTTCATCACCCACCTTACCATCCACTCCTCATCCATCCTCTCCATGTGGCCAAACCACCTCAACGTTTGTCTATCCATTTTGGTTGTTAGTTTTTCTCTCATTCCAGCTCATCTTCGTACCTCCTCATTCCTCATCCAGTCCATCCGTGTCACACCAACCATAGATCTCAAACATAACATCAGAAACAAAATAAAATGAATCATTGACTTACAACTTTCTCTAAAGCTTTCTTAGCTTCATATCTTTCCTTATACACTTCAATTTCTATCCATCTTGGAAGGTCAGGAATCAGATAAGTCAGGAAGGAGCGAGCAGCTAAAATTATGTGCTGGAAAAAATATATACAAATTATTGGGAACATTTTTTGCTGGGTTTTTAAACTTAAATATGCAATGTTAAAACATTATTAATATATTAAAAGTGAAACTATATTGGGACTATGAATACACTGGAACTGTAACAATGTTGGAACTATGAAATATGGCACTATAAGTATGTTGGAATGAGGCACGTGCCATCAGTAATTACTCAAGGTAGGCAGTTGGCGACCTTTATGTAGTAAAACACACGGAAAATAAGTGAAACACAGGCAAGCGACTGAGTTGAAGGCAGATTTACTTCTGCCTCTATAGCACGAGAGAAAACGTTGTAGGAATGTATGCAGTATGTGTTCTACAGCTATGAATTGCTTAAATACTGAGATTGAAAGGCAGGGGCAAATTATGCCTACCTAATCTACAAAAAAATAAAATATTTTGCATTTTATGCATTAGTAACCAGAGTAACCTTCATAATTTTATTGAATTAGGTGCATATTTTACCATAAAAGGAAAATGTTGCTACCGATCTATTTTATTCAAGGTAGGCATTGCCTACCTTGGCTACGTAGGCAGCATGTCCCTTATTGGAACCATACATACATTGAAGCTATTAGATATATTGTAACTACAATTATATTGGAACAGTAACTATGTTGGAACTACAAATACATTGAAGCTGTACATATATTGGTGATAAAGATATATTGGAACTGTATGTTTGAACTGCTACTATGTTTGAATTATAAATACATATGAACTATGTTATGATTGGAATTATAAATATCTTAGAACTAGAGCTGAGTGAGGAGCCGTAACAACATGGCACTATAGTTATGTTGGAGCCGTAGCTATATTGTAACTATAACTATAGCAGGAACATAACATTATTGAAATAGGGTCATACACAAAGCATTATATTTCTATTTTAATGACTATTATAGTCCGCAGGGTGTTTTTGCATTATATATATACAGGGTGTCCCAAAAGTCACTATTCACTTTCTTTTTTCTATTTTGTTTCAGGTATCTTTCGGAGAGACGTGAGGCCATCAGCATTTGACACCTCAGGCTTTGCAGTTTTTGTGAGTGCATCATTCACTTGCCCATGGCACACTATACTACCAGCTTCAGAGAGTCTCATTCATGTTCAAGAATTTCTGCTGGTTTTGATTTTTCCCAAATTCAACAATTGTGTTGGTTTACCTGACCAGAGAGATGAAAGATAGACTCATTGCCGAACCATAAGTTTTCAAAGAACTGGAAGTCATTATGGTAATGGTGGTAGTGTTAAACTGGAAAACAGATTAAATCTACCCCCAAATAAGCAATGGTGGAATTTGAACTCAGAATCTAAAGAGTCAGAACAAATATCAAAAGCATCTAGTTCAATGTTCTTGCAGTTCTGCATCTTCACTGATCTGGATCAGTATTTTTTTTATTCCCCTCAAGAGGATGAAAGGTGAAGTTAACTTCAGTGGGACTTGGACTCAGAATGCAAAGAATTGGAAAAATACTGCAAGGTATTTTATGCCCAACTCTAATGACTGTCCATCACAAGTTCCAGTTCTTGTTGCAGTGTGGTGGCTTGCATGCCTTGATAACTCTGAGAACTATGTCAGTGGACTGCAAGTTCTGAACTGGGCTTCCTATGCTGGACAGGTCAAAGGACAAAGGCCAGAATAACATGGACCACCTCTTCCCAAAGGTAAAAATGGTTTTGCATAGGGGCTAACACCTCTACCTAGAAAGAAAAGCATAATTATAGAAGCAGCAATGGCAATTCAAAAACTAACGAGACCTGGGAGAGGAAGGCCTTCCCTCAGGGGAACATATAATGCAGAGTAGCAAGATCCAAAAGACAACAGGGATCCAACTAATGAGAAGCAGAAAAGATAATCCAGAGTCAGCAACAGTAGAGGAATGTTACCAATGGTCTGTGATCCATAAGAGGAGCAAAGGGCTTATTTAAATTTTTAAAAAAGTTCTAGAGTCTCAATTAAATCAATACTTATACTGGAATTATAACTATATTGGACTATAATAATTATGTTAGAAGTATAACTACATACTTCTATATATTTTCTATATATTTAGTTGATAACTATACTGGAATGTTAGAACTATGTCAATATTGAGATTACAACCACATATAACATTAATACTTTGTTGTGTCTAGGGAGAGTTATACTCACACTCAATGGTTCAATTTTTTGTAATAATACAGTAATACTGATAGCCTCATTGAGCATACATAACAAATAGTAACATGAGTGCAAATTTAATACTAGTGAATGGGAAAGGTATACATACCTCCAGAATTACAACTATGACAACAAGTTGAACAGGTGTTTGGTGTCCAGGCACCAACTTTTGTACTTGAGGGTTTAATCCAATAATGATACAATTGGTCATCACAGCTATCTTACCCATTAATTCAAACATCATCTAGTAAAGTATACAAAGAAGATAATATGTATGTATGTATGTTTTATCATGGCTACCAAATAATTGTCACATATTACTTTTACAGATAATTCTTCTATTTGCATAATATCAAGGTCTCTTTCATTCTTTTGTTGTCTTACCATTTTTATCAATATATATATATATATATATATATATATATATATATATATTATATATATTTAGCAAATCAGCACTGAACAACAAATTCAAGAACAAAAACAAACTCAGCAAAAGTCAAATGGTTGTACATAGTGAAAATATTAGTTTGACATTTGGCGAAAGTTTCAGATGGAAAATTAAACATAAAATATTTTGCCTGTTATTGTATGCTCACACGGACCTTCCACATCCTTCTGATGATTTGGAGTATTTAATTAATGGATCACCTGTACACTGGGATCATGATACACCTTTGAATTCTCTTACATTACCTCAATTCTTTACCATTGATTGTGTGTGTGTGTGTGTGTGTGCGTGCGTGTGTGTGTGTGTGTGTGTGTGTGTGTGTGTGCGCGTGCGTGCGTGCGTGTGTGTGTGTGTGTGTGTGTGTGTGTGTGTGTGTGTGTGTGTGTGCATGCTCACACACATATGTATTCTAGAAATTGAGGTGTAGCATGGATTCTGGTCATGTAAGGAAACCAGAATCAGTGTAGTTTCAGCATATTTAAGATCAAAAGATGTGTGTTGTGTGTATGTATTATGTATGTATGTAGATATGTGTGTGTGTGTGTGTGTGTGTGTGTGTATATATATATATATTCACTACATCTAACTCTTGCAACCTCTATGCACCCTTCTGATTCTGTTCACTTTCTTCTAACTTAACACCTCGCTCTGATACATTACCTCCACCCTCTTTGTCTATCTTCACAGTTCCATAAGGATTATTCTTACCCATTCTTTTATAATACAAGGTAGCCCTGTAACTCCTCTACAGAAAGAAACCTGTTGCTACCCATCTCTCATATTTTAACCTCTCAACACCCAACATAAAGTTGCCTCCCTCTTTACTACAGTCAAGGTGAATCTTATTCTTGTGAATTACACGATGACCCCACTAGTGCTGGTGCCACATAGAGTATGTATGTATATATATATATCTTTTATCTATTACTTGTTTCAGTCATTTGACTGCAGCTATGCTGGGGTACTGCCTGGAAAAATTTTAGTTGAACGAATCGACCCCAGTACTTATTTTTTTCTAAGTCTAATATTTATTCTATTGGTCATTACTGCTGAATAAGTTATGGGACACAGACACACCAACACCTGCTGTCAAGCAAACACACACACACACACATCCTCATACACAACATGCCTGTATATATAATAGGCATTACTTGTCCAATATTCTTCATGTACGAATTCCACCGAGGTCAACTTTGCCTTTCATCCTTTCAGGGTCGATTAAATAAGTACCAGTTACACACTGGAATCCATGTAATCAACTTTATCCCTTTGTCTGTCCATGTTTGTCTCCTCTATGTTTAGTCCCCTATGGGCAATAAAGAAATAAATATTCTTCGCGTAGACAGCTACCTGGGTAATTATCTTCCGTCATCTCCCTACGTCCATTATGGTACAGCAATATATTCCCTAATCAGGATTCTAGTGAGTGTGGAGATGTTTATACTTCAATGAAAGCAAAAACAAATCCTGAGTTGACTCCCCTGCTCGTTATATTTCGTACAGATACAATTTCTGGATAATTATGTAAGTATACCACATATTTAGGTCATAAAAAATATCTTCATTTAGATTGCCTGTCATTCTCTGTCTCCTGATTCTACAGGGTAATCGATCCATCCACCAACTGAAATATACCCGAAGCCTTCCAGTACATGTACACACACACACACACACACACACAATTAAGATTCAGTTGAAACAACTTGTTAGGTCTGAGTAACATGTATACTCAACAATATTAAGTGAATATCAGACTTGGTGCATAAGTGCCGGCCACATAGTATGCTTGCAGTGTATGCAGATAATAAGGCCCAGCTGAGGGAAGAAATCTGCTCTTAGCTATTCAGACATGTACTTCATATTAAAAATACTATTTATAATATTTATGAAGCGTAGATTCCAGGATAGGTGAATAAAATATAAGTGAATAACAAAGCGGTACAGATGTCAATTCATTATGGCTGTTTCCAATGACTCCTTTAATTGATTAATTTTCTCATAATCAATTAAAGGAGTTACTCAATTATACATAATATATATATATATATATATATATATATATATATATATATATATATATACACACGCACACAAATACATATACATATATATATCTATATCTATATATATATATATTATATATATATATATAGGAGAGGGAAAATTTATAACTCTTAGTTATTATTTTTTTAATTTTCCATACACCCATTTTTATTAAAATTTACCTTCAATTCTGCTTTTTTTATAAATTTTCCCTCTCCTATCATTTCTCCACGTGTGGTCAACACAACCCCACCATTTATTGATTTATATATATATATATATATATATATATATATATATATATATAGTTAATCCAAACATGAACAAAGAGAAAACTCAACAACGTGAGGACGTGGAATAAGTATAGTGTTATTGGACGCCCAGGAAAGGAAAGAAAGAAGGAGGATTTAACGTTTCGAGTGGAGATCCTTCACAACAGTTACTTACCTGCCAAGCACCAATGCTTGATGCAGAGAGTGGAAATGGACGTCGGAAGACACAACACATTTTGAATGAATCAATGCGCAATTCAAATATGTTGTTGAGAAGAGCCCAAAATGCTGCAAGTGGGTAGACAGATGAGAACAGGAATACATAACCAAATTGTAGGAAAAGCTCCAAATAGTCATCTAAAGTGCCCTGAAATATATATAAAGTACAAGAAAAAGAATTGAACAGTTGTACAAGCTAAAAAGAAACACAGCCGTTACTTGCATGTGATTATGACTTGAAACATTGCAACCTGCTTTTGCTTGTCGCTTTGGGTGTCTATGCAGATGTGAGCAGGCATATACACCTTCTCAACTCTCACCCTTGATTCAAGGCATCATTGAGGTTGTAACAGCTAGCAAGTGAGAGAAAAAGAGAGAGCAAGGGAGAGATAGATAGAGAGAGAGATAGAGAGATATGCACTATCAGTTGTTTCAGTAGCCTGGATCAACAGGAAATGAAGTACCTTGCTCAAGGATATAATATGCCTCCTTGAATGTGAATTTAACCCACAACCTTATGATTGTGAGGCCAACATCATAACCACTAGGCCACTTGCCTTTACTATCCTACAGAAAGATTACATTTTAAATTCTGCTAATAGATCTGTGAGAATTTGTGTTATCACTCATTCTGAGATAAACTAAAAGGAGATTATAAGATTAGAGATTAAATGGTAAAGTTAACTGGACAAAGATTAAAGTCCATTGTTGTTTTTATTGTTGAGCCCTAATTGAAAGTCTAATCAGAGGAAACTTTGGTTGCTATTTCTTGTGGCTAGAGTGGCCACTTAGTGGCTGCCTTGTTGGTTTAATGTAGAGTTGGTTGTTGTTTCTAGAGCAGCACCAACTTGAGCTAACTTGGGGGCCCATAGCTAATTAATCAAGCAACTAGGTGTAATCCAGGGATCCCTTGCTTACTTATTTTGTTGGTCTTTTTATTCTTTTATTTGTTTCAGTTATTGGACTGCAGCCATCCTGGGGCACTATCTTGAAGGGTTTAGCAGACTAAAAGTCTGGCATGCATTCTATCTGTCTCTTTTGCTGAGCTGGTAAGTTACAGAGATGAAGACATACAGGCGCTGGCTATCAAGCAGTGAAGGGGAAAAACAAAAACACACACACACACATGTATGAGGAAGTGCTGAAAAGTTCCTGGTTTTGGGTAAAAGAAAATACAGGAGGATCAGTTAATCATGGTTTTATTCAACATATTCCCCTGTCAGATTCACACACTTATTGCAACAGTCCCTCGGTTTTTCTAAGCCTTGTAAAACTCTGAAGGTTGGGCCTCCAACCAGGCTTTTCACAATAGCCTTAAAGTCAGGAACTTTTCTGCTCCCCACCGTATACACACACACACATATGTATATACATACATACATACATACATACATATATATATATATATATATATATATATATGTGTGTGTGTGTATATATATATATATGTATGTGTGTGTGTGTGTGTGTGGCTTCCGTGCCAGTGACACGTAAAATGCACCAATCTGATCGTGGCCGTTGCCAGCCTCACCTGGCACCTGTGCAGGTGGCACGTAAAAAGCACCCACTACACTCACGGAGTGGTTGGCGTTAGGAAGGGCATCCAGCTGTAGAAACACTACCAGATCAGACTGGAGCCTGGTGCAGCCTTCTGGCTTCCCAGATCCCCGGTCGAACCGTCCAACCCATGCTAGCATGCAGAAAGGACGTTAAATGATGATGATGATGATGATGATGATAAATATATATATATATATATATACACACATATATATGTGTGTGTGTGTGTTTATATCCACTTGTATGTGAGGCTCCAGTTTGGGAGTTCTGGAGTTCTGGGGAGTATGGAGTCACCCCTTAATTGCCATTACTCCCAGGTCCATTTTGACAATACCTGTCAGGGTCCCATCTATGAGTTAAATAGATTTCCCAGGGGTAGAGGAGGTTCCCATTATTTTTGACAAAGCCATGGGGAAGGCAACTCTTCTAAGAGAAAGGTACTCTGGCATAAAACTTGCAATCAAAATAGTGTCAAACATCTTGCAATACTTGTCACCAGAACATACTATGGAGGCTGAGAGAGTGACAGAAGTGCTGTACAAACTTTTGCCACTTAAATCTAATAGCGTATAGGTGTCTCACTATTAATGTGAGACAACAACGCCGGTGGCACATGAAAAAACATTTGAGCAAGGTTGTTGCCAGTACTGCCTGACTGGCCCCCGTGCCGGTGGCATGTAAAAGCACCCACTACACTCTCGGAGTAGTTGATGTTAGGAAGGGCATCCGGCTGTAGAAATTCTGTCAGATCAAGATTGAAGCCTGGTGCAGCCATCTGGTTCGCCAGTCCTCAGTCAAATCGTCTAACCCATGCTAGTATGGAAAGCGGACATTAAACAATGACGATGATGATGATGATGATCAACAAAATGAAGTCATCTGTGCTAGTGCCATGTAAAAAGCACCAAGTACATTCTGTAAAGTGATTAGTGTTAGGAAGAGCATCTAGCTGTAGAACATACCAAAACAGACAATTGGAGCCTGGTGCAGCTTTCTGGCTTGGCAGCTCTTGTCAAACCATCCAATCCATGCCAGCAAGGAAGACAGACATTAAATTATATATATATATATATATATATATATATATACGGGGGTTGGACAAAATAATGGAAACATTTCAAACAAATTTATTTTAATATGGGGTTGGACCACCTTTGGCAGTAATTACAGCCTGAATTCTATGAGGTATGGACTTGTACAAAGTTTGAATAGTTTCCAAAAGAATTTTTGCCTATTCTTCAGCTAAAACAGTCTCAGGTTCTTGTAGTGATGATGGTGGAGGATATTGACTCCTTACTTGTTTTTCTAAAATGCACCATAAATGTTCAATAACATTGAGATCTGAGGACTGTGGTGGCCAGATAAGATGTTCAAATTCACTAGAATGTTCCTTGTGCCATTCAGTAACAACTTTAGCTGTCTGTATTGGTGTATTATCATCCTGAAAGATTGTTTTTCTCTCCGGAAACAGTTCTGCAACATTTGAATGAATTTGATCAGATAAACTGCTAAAATAGTCTTGACTATTAATTCTGCCATGAAGGGAAACCATTGGGCTGACAGATTTCCAAGATATAGCCCCCCCAGATCATCACAGATCCTCCTTCATGTTTAACAGTTGGAAGAAGGCAGTCTGAGTCAAATGCTTATTTTGCCTGTCTCCATGCATATACTCACTCGGTGGTTGGAAATAAGGTAAAGGATGACTTGACCAAGAAAATAACATTCTTCCGCTGCTTTAAGGACCAATTCTGTAAGTTTTCACTCTACTCTAAATGCAATGTTTATTTTTGAAAGTAGTGGTTTTCTGATTGCAGCCATCCTGTGAAATCTGGCTTTGTGCAGTTTCCAGCAAACAGTTTTTATGGAAGCTGGGTTTCCCGAAGTGGTCATTAATCTCTGCAGTAATTTTGGGAGCTGTACTTTTGTGATCCTTTCTAACAATTTGTGTAAGAGTCCGATGGTCCCTATTTGAAAGTTTTGGCTTTCTTCCAGAGTTTTGTTTCGATGAGGAGGTTTTTCCCTCTTTCTTAAAGGCTGTCATTACTTTTGAGGCAGTACTTGATACACCAAACATTTCAGCTGTTTCCATTATGCTAACGCCTGCCATACAAGCACCAATAAATTGACCTCTTTGAAAGCCCGACAGATCTGTCATTTTAATGAATTTTAATTACCTTTCTCTGATGATAATGGCTAGCCATTAGCACCAGATGTTAGAACCTATGAACACTTGGAACTATGAAACTAATTATAAGACCTTGGATTTAACTAACTCTCTTCTCTTCTCTTCTATCCTCCAACTGATATATTGAATTATGGACCTCACTAAAATGTAAGACGATTGAATTAACGAACATTTTACTTTTTTTTTCCTTAAATCTTCTTTCTATTTTACTTCTATTTATCTTTTCCATATAATTGTGCTGATGATATCTATCACTTGCAATAAGGTAAATGTAAATTTACCCCAGCTTGATATACCGAAACAGCTGTAAACATACTCTCATCTTAATTAAATGACTTTAAAACTCCAATGACCCATTTCTAACTCTTATTATTGCTCCATTTCTTATCGTTTTTATATATATTAAACCACGGTTTTACCTTTTGAATTACCTACTACCGTATACCTTATAACAAGGACCATACATACTGAGGTAATACCAGGAGTGCCTTTGGATACCTCTATCCCTTAGATGGTTACATTACCTTTAACTTATATCTTACACAATATATATATATATATGTACATATATAGAAGATGGGTTCCCACATAGTGTCCATTTACCAAATTCACTCACAAGGCAATGCTGGCCCAGGACTACAGAAGAAGACACCTGCGCAAAGTGCTGCATGGTGGGACTGAACTTGAATCCATATGGTTGCAAAGCAAACTCCTTAACCACACAACCATGCCTGTACCTGTTCGTTTTTCTGAGTCAATTGTTTTTCTTCTATCAGTAACCATTCAGTCATATCACTATAGGATTTCATTATTCTATGTGTCCTTCCTTTTTTAACATAGCAGAGTGGTGATTTCAGGGATATTTGACTGGAAATTCTTGCAGGCTGTACAACCATGTAGAAACTGTCTTGTTTGTTATTTTATATCTTGTCACAGGTGCTAGGGTGTATTCATGGCCCAAATACTTGGTTACAATAATTCACTTCACTTAGTTGTAAGTAGATATTACAGTAAGGTATAGCTTCATAGAAGTTCAGTCACTAATCCAGGCTGAAGTGATTTTTAATTCAAAGGAAGAATCCTAGTCTTTGGGGATGTAGTTTTGGCTTGATATTCAAAACTTTATGTTGGTGGAAACATAAATAATACAGTAAAAAAATGTATATCATTTACTTGGTGATAAGATAGTAAAAACAGCAGCGTGCTGGCAGTAACATTAGCATGCTGGGTGAAATGCTTAGCGGTATTTTGTCTGCCGTTATGTTCTGAGTTCAAATTCCGCTGAGGTTGACTTTGCCTTTCATCCTTTTGGGGGCGATAAATTAAGTACCAGTTACGCATTGGGGTCAATATAATCGACTTAATCCCTTTGTCTGTCCTTGTTTGTCACTTCTGTGTGTAGCCCCTTGTGGGCAGTACAGAAATAAGATAGTAAAAACAGCAGCAAGGGTATAATCTAAAAGGGTTAAAATGGCTGGGTATGATTTGAGGAACATTTGATTGCTATTTATAGTAGGTCAAGTGACTGCATGAAGATTTCCTAGTAAGATCAAGATTGGCTAGTTATTAGGTGAAATAAATTAAGGGAAGGATGAAACACAAAAACAATCATTTATAGGATGAGATGAATCATAAGATAAGAGATGAATCATGAATTGTAAAGTGAGTTAAAAGATAAACTATGTTGGAAGATAACAGAAAATATATTTTAAGATGAGATAAGGGTTGATCTTTTGTTTTAAGTGTGTAAATATAATAGCAACTTTGTTTAGATTAAAATAAGGAAATAATTTATATATACTGTAAAAGGCACCCAGTTCACTCTGTAAGGTGGTTGGCATTAGGAAGTGCATTCAGCCATAAAAACCAAGCCAAAACAGACAGTAAAGCCTGGTGCAGTCCTCTGTTTTGCCAGCTTCTGTCAAACTGTCCAACCCATGCCAGCACAAGAAACGGATGTTGAATGATGATGATGATGGTGATATTTCTCCTTTTCACTTTGTGGCTCTCTTTTGACCACTTACCTATCAGATGGGAATGATATCTTTTGCCTTTCACGTAGACAAAAGTAAGTAGATTTAAGGCGGCAAGCTGGTAGAAACGTTAGCACACTGGGCGAAATGCTTAGCGGTATTTTGCCTATCTTTAAGTTCTGAGTTCAAATTCCGGCAAGGTCGACTTTGCCTTTCATCCTTTCGGGGATGATTAAATAAGTACCAGTGCGCACTGGTGTTGATGTAGTCAACTTAATCCGTTTGTCTGTCCTTGATTGTCCCCACTGTGTGTAGCTCCTTGTGGGCAGTAAAGAAATAAGTAGATTTATCTACACTTCACTTTGACAAAGTGTAATAACTACAAAAAGGCTTGAACTTATGACATCACCGCTAATGTATTTCTGTATAAATTATCTCCAAAGCTGTGTAGTTAGGCAGTTCACTCCCCAAGCATGTAGTTTCAGGTACTCACCACCACTGTGCAGCACTTTGATTAGGTGCTGTAGCCCTGGGCCACTCCATGGCCTTGTGAGTGAATTTGGTAACTGGAAGCAGAGGGAAACCTGTTATATGCACACCCACATGCGCACACATATGTGGATATGTGTGAATATGTATGTGTGTGTGTGCACATGCACGCGTGTGTGTGTGTGATTGTGGTTTTGTGTGTGTGTGTGTGTGTGTCCGTGCGTGCATATGTGTTTGTTCTTTTGCATCTGCACACTGTGAAAGTTGCAACCAATCATGTTGTTGCTGTTTATCCTTCCAGTCAACAAATTGTCTACTTGCTTCATGCCCTTGAAGACATGTGAAACAATGATTTGATAATATATTTGTCAAATCCATGCTACCATGGAAAAACAGATGTAAAACAGAATGAAAGTGCATGCTTTCGCTCCCTTACAACATAAATAAAAAGGCATAGGTTGTTGGAAAGACTGAAGAAAAGTATCACAAGTTAAAGTATTCTTAAAGGGGTGGAGGATTTATTGCTACCTCCTACAAAACTATCCAGTGTCACTCATTAAAGTTGTGTGACATTCCTTTGTGCAGAGAATGGTGATACCATGATATAGGGTTGGACCTAGGGATGACAGGTAAAAAATAGATGAGTGGGGAACTGTTAAAAATAGTCAGCAAAAAGGTTTTACTTTTGATCCTAAATATCTCACCAAGTATTTCTCCAATGAAGCTTCATCATAAGCTTGCTGTATCAACTCTTGGGGGAGTCCTTCCTCTTCCCATTTTTCACCCTTTCCAGCATCTTTATCAACCTTCTTTGTCCAAAACTTCAAAATCAGGAAAGGCAAGGCTGACTCTTGCAGTTGACCAATAACTTGTTGAGTAATCAACAGTGCCACCAAATCCTAAAGGCAACAGAAAACATCAGTTATTGCATACATTTGAATACTTGGTTAAGGAGTCATTTGAGTATGTATTGGTCCATTAGCAGTTTAAGTAAA
>NC_043001.1:89261464-89271464 GCF_006345805.1 Octopus sinensis | reverse complement strand
ACACAGACATCAAACAATCTGCCTTTCACTCTGAGAGAGGCCCTTTGTTGCTAGCAGGGGTAGAAGCTCTCTGAGCTTTGCTCAACCTAATCTTATTCTCCCAGCTATGCTCCCAGAACATCCACCTTCACTACTAACCTGGTTGCCTAGATACCAGAATCTATCTACTACCTCTAGCTTGCTTCACTGGCAGTTGATAGAGTCTATTTTCTGCACATGTTCAGCATTTACTATGCCTGTGCACCTCCCACATACAAAGGATAGTTTCTGTTAACCTTCCTTTGATTTTACTGCACCTTTAGTGTGTCTAAAGCCTACACTTCGTACATCTTATGGAGTTTCTACCTACACCTTTTCTACAGATTGAACAGGGCCATCTATCTGAGGGGATTTGTGAGTTGTCTGCCTTCCTACTGACTATGACTTTGGTTTTTGCTAGGTTAACTCTAAGGCCCTTTGATTCTAGACCTTGTTTCAATGCCTGGAACTTCTCTAGTTCAGGCAGTAATTCAGCTATAAGAGCAAGGTCATCAGCATGGAGGAGCTCCCAGGGGCAGCCTGTCTTGCATTTCTCTGTTATTGCCTGGTGGACTATGATGAACAAGAGGGGACTGAGCACCGATTATTGGTGAATCCTTGTACCCTGAATTCTTCACTGTACTCCTTGCCCACCCTCACTCTACTGATAGCATCCCTGTACAAGGCTTGTACAGCTCTCACCAACCACTCGTCTATCCTTAGTTTCTGCATTGACCACCAGATAAGGGATTGGAGGATTCTGTCAGAAGCTTTCTCCAAGTCAACAAAAGCCAAATACAGAGGTTTATCTTTGGCTAGGTATTTTTCCTGCAGTTGCCTTATGAGAAATATAACATCAGTAGTGCTTCTACCTGGCACAAACCCAAACTGCATCTCATCTAGACTAACTCTCTCCCTGATTAGTTGGGCTATGACTCTCTCTGCAACTTTCATCACCTGATCCAACAATTTGAAACCTCTGTAATTATTTCTATCTAAGGCATCACCTTTACCCTTGTAGCAGTTGACTATGGTGCTGCTACACCAGTCATTGGGTATTACTCCTTCATGAACCACCTGATTTACAATACAGGTGACTAGACCATAACCCACACTGCTGGATATTTTAAGCATCTCAGCACTGATTCCTGATGGGCTTTTCCTGTCTTCATATCCTTAATTGCTTTATCTACCAGGGTACTGTCTGGGCAGGATACCAATCTGTGACAGGATTACTCATTTTCCCAGCTGAGGGGACTGAAGCAACATGAAATGAAGTGTTTTGCTCAAGGACACAATCTATCGCTCAGTCCAGGATTGAAACCACAATCTTATGATCATGAATGCAATACCCTAACCACTAAGCCACTTGCTTCCACACACACACACACACACGAACACACACACACACGAACACACACACACACACACACACACACACACACAGACACACACACACACAGACACACACACACGAAAATCCATTACAGTGAGTGGTAACAATAAAATATATTTGGTGGACAGATTAGGACACAGTAGACAGTGTAGGGCATTTATAGGTCATGAAGTATAAAGAGTGGTCAAAGTTGGACAACAACTGTTCTATGGAGAGAAAATACATTGTGAAGAATATATATAAAAATAAATGGGGGAGCAAACAAAGATTATGGTAACTTACTGAAACCATTTTTACTATAAGATGATTTTCATAGGAAGACTGTAGCCGATGGTTTTCTGTAAAGATAAATGCATCACACATTATATACATATATATATATATGCACACACACATCAAAAATGATTGATTTATTAAAATTATCTCTGCCTCTAGAAGAGCATGTATCATAATTACCAAATGGCAATGAGGGTCAGCTCCACTTGTGAAAAGGGGTGGTAATCTCAATTACACGAATCAAGAATTCTCCAGAACTGACATGCCATTAAGGAAAAGGATTAGCTTATTGTTAGGAGATAAGAAGAGAGTCATGTAAATGTGTTTTTGGCTCAATAGCGGTCATCACCTCATTTCCAGTAAGACTTATACGAAAAAAGAGCAGAATACATTTTTGGCATAGATAATTTCATAATTTAAACAAAAATGAGCTAAGAATGATAACTAAGAGTGGACAGTGGAATGTATTTGAACAACACAGATAAATACAGGTATGTCTAATACCATACAAGATTAATTCTTGATCTGTTATATGCAACAGAAGCAATATTTGATTAAAATAGTCAGCTGTGTATTATACTTAATGTAAACACATCTTGAAAAGCAAATTTACTGCACTGTTTTTCGAAAGATAATATTTCTTATAGACATGCTGTATATTGTGTTTTTAAACACTGTATATCCTTAAAATGTATCCCCTAACAAATGCTGCTGTAAATTTGCTTTCCAAGAGGTATTTACATTAAATAACACACACACACACACACACACACACACACGGACACACACATGTATATACACATGTATATTGTGTTTTTAAACACAGTATATCCTTAAAATGTATCCCCTAACAAATGCTGCTGTAAATTTGCTTTCCAAGAGGTATTTACATTAAATAACACACACACGGAAACACACATGTATATACACACGCCGGGTGAAATGCGTAGCCGTATTTCGTCTGCCGTTACGTGTTCTGGGTTCAAATTCAGCTGAGGTCGACTTTGCCTTTCATCCTTTCGGGGTCGATAAATTAAGTACCAGTTACGCACTGGGGTCGATGTAATTGACTTAATCCCTTTGTCTGTCCTTGTTTGTCCCCTCTATGTTTAGCCCCTTGTGGGTATTCCATCCAGCCCTCCACTTCACTTCCACTATCTCCAACACCTCTGTCTCCTTCCTCGACATTTCGGTTAGCATTCTTCACTCCACTCTTACCACCTCTATTCACTATAAACACACAGACTCACACTCATACCTCAACTTCTCTTCCTCCCACCCAGAACACACCAAGCTTTCCATCCCCTATTCCCAATTCCTCCGTCTACGTAGGCTCTGTAGTGACGACCATGACTTTGAGACTCAGTCTCAACGTATGGCTCACCACTTCATCCTACGTGGATACCCCCTCACCACTATCCACACCGCCCTCACCAGAGCACGTTCCGTGGACCGTGTATCTGCTCTCTCTCCCCGAACCCGCCCTGTAGTCTCCCGTCTCCCTTTTCCCCTCACTTACCACCCCACGACCCTACCTCTCCAACACACCATTCTTCGAGCTTTCCGTCATCTCCAGTCCGACCCGTCCACTTCACACATCTTCCCTAACCGACCCCTCCCCTCTTTCAAACGAGCCCATAACCGTCGAGACCTTTTGGTCCATAGCTCCTTCCCTGACCCTACTTCCCAACCTGGCTCGTTCCCCTGCTCCCGCCCACATTGCCGCACTTGCCCTTACCTCTCCAACACCACCCTCCTCACTGGCACCTATCATTGACCCTATCGCATCATCAACTCCTTCACCTGCACCTTCAGCAATATTATCTATTGCGTCTCTTGCTCTCTCTGCCATTCCCTGTACATCGGACAAATGGGATGCCGCTTGGCTGACCGGTTCGCGGAACACCTTCGTGACATCCGCCTTGCAAACGACACACCGGTCTCACGCCATTTCCGCTCCTTGCAACACCTGTCTGTGTTCGGTTTGTCCTTACACAGAGGCCATCCGGATTCCCGTTTGTGCCGTGAACAGGAATTAATCTTCTCTCTTCGCTCTTATATGCCATTTGGTCTCAACTCTCCCCCCTCCTCATCTAACCTTCCCCCGACCCCTACTTCTCTTCAGTCCTTCATCCTTTCACCCCTACTCCTCTTCCCTTCTTCCCTCTTTCTCCCTCCCTCCTTCTTCCCTCTTCCCCTTCCCTTTTTCTCTCTGCTCCCTCACTCCCCTTCTCTCTCTCTCCCCCTCTCCCTCTATCCTCCCTCCTCCTCTCCCCCTTCTCCCCCTCCTCTTCTCCTCTCCTTTCTTCTCCCCCTTCCTCTTCTCCCCCTCTCTCCCCCCTTACCTGCCCCCTCTTCCCTCATCTCCTCTCTCTACACTACACCATACGACTTTACACATCACATCATATATACATACACACGTCCAGACCTCTCATACGCACTAATACTCTCTCATACACACACACACACTCTTATGTTGGAGCGAGGTCATTCAACCCTATTATCTCCCCTAATTTCGCTCTTGCGTCTCATGTTTGATCTTTGACTTCTGGCCGAAATCAGATCGCCATGTTGATTCGCTAGCCTCTGCACGCATATTTTTTCTCTCTCCTTCTTTCTGTGTTTTTTCTCTGTGTATCTTTCTGTTGAAGAGCGTAGGCTCGAAACGTTAAAGACTTGTTTTATTTATATTTCCTGAGCGCCATACTAATACAATTGTTTGTTTGTATTCCACCTGCCTTCGTCTTTTGTTTATTTCCGTAAACCTGCCTTCGTCTTTTGTCTATTTTCATAAAGCTTCCCGTTATATATACACATATATCATCATCATCATCATCATCGTCGTTTTTATATTTACTTTTCTGAGGTGGCAAGCTGGCAGAATCATTAGCATGCAGTGCAAAATTCTTAGAGGCATTGCATTTGTCTTTACTTTCTGGGTTCAATTTTGCCTTTCATCTTTTTGGAGTTGATAAAATAAATACCAGTTGAGCACTGGGATTGATTTAATTGACCTATTCCTTGTCCAAAATTGCTGACCATGTGCCAAAATTTGAAAGCAATATTTACTTTTCCATGAGTACATAGGTCAGATAAAATCCATTGAGACAAATTTTTAACAGATGGATGTTTCTTGTTGCTAATCCTCATCTGCTTTCAAACAAGGTGATATTTCTCCATTGCCAAACATGCTTTCATGGAAGATTAGAAATGAAGAATACCATTTGTATGGTGCTCATTTACAAGTATCACATTGATAAGGAGGCGCAAACATGCCAGGTTACTACATGTACTTGCCTTCTTCTTCAGGGCATGATTGTAGTAACCACCTTCAGGATATGTATGAGTGTAGTTACTCAAGTAATACCCCACCAATCAAGACATGCTACTGTATCTGGAACAGTGCTTACTGTTATGGACACAAACATTCAAGACTGCACCAAAAAGAATTGATTGGCAAATCTTTACTCACAACACACTACAATATCTGACCCACAAACATACTGTCTCACCTCTAAGTTTGCTTTATTATTATTACAGTGGCTTCTGTCCTTTGAACTAGTTGAATCCACACTACCTTTAAACAAACCCATCTGATACACCTGTTTTGCTTCTTCTCTTCATACTGTGCCTCTTCCCCAGCTCAACTCTAATCCCTATTCTAAATCTTTCTTCCTTATTGTGTTAACTTTCTGGAATTCTTTTCTTGCCTTCATTTCACATCCATCCCCTGTAGATGATGACTTACACAAACCATATCAGTCTCATTAATCATGAAGTCTGTGAAGTTTATGAGCATCTACCCTTCTTCCTCCTAACTAAAAAAAAAAGAAATGTAAACTCAGAACTCCACAAAATTATGAATATACACATATGGTAAAGGTAAGTTCCCACAAAATATTACAAGGCTTCTCACAAGATGGAAAAAAAAATTCAGTAAGGTGTTCTGATACCATCATCGGCATCAACATCATCATTGTTTTAATGTATACTTTTCCATGCTTGCATGGGTCAAATAGAATAGTAAAGTTTCTATATTGCTACCGAAGAAAGTGTCTGCTACAATAAAACACAAGGTTTACCACCAATAAATTCTACAGAACAGTTCCCAACACAAGGGGCATTATTTATCACAACAGTCTTACCATAATCATTAAGCTTCTTGATAAGTATGTTATACAAGGTATTCATGATAGTCACAGCAACAGCATAGACAATGCTGGGGAAACACATCATATTGGCATAATTCAGGTAACTCGGGTCTTTTTCATAGAGAAGGTTTGCCCAATCCTGCATTTGGAAATACAATAACATCGCTTCAAAGGCAATGAGCAGGCATAACAATATAACTGGAACTGTGACACCATAAAATCGCAGTTGTCGTTTCCACTTAGGATAGACTGGCTCGGGATGGCCTGTCACAGGGTTGGTGCCTAAAACTCCATGGAAGCTTGGACGAGGTTCCTCAGTTTCTACCACTTCATTTAGGGTGCCCCATTTAAAAGTAAGTTCTGAACAGAATCGCTTCCAGAACTCTAAAAAGATGGTTGTCCAAATGAGGTTGAAAACAGCAAAGATAGCTTCTCGGTAGATGTTATTCCAACTGGTGATTAAATAGATGATGCCAATGATAGCTGGAGCAATGAGAGCATAGGTGTAGACGATAAGGAACGAGAAGTAAAGGGCCAGTTTCTCTCCAAAGTAAGCTCTGATGTCATCTGTAATGAGAAAGGAAAAAGATATGAATTGGTTACAGCGTGTGGAGAAATTAGTTTTTAAAATGAATAACTTTTTTTTAAGACTCAATCAGAGGCAGGAGAATAGAACCTATCAACATAGCAACAGGATAAGTGCTTTTTAAGTGACACCAGCACATGACTTGTGCAGGCCAATCCTCTTCACCAGGAGGAATGGCCTTAACACTATTGGTGTTGAGGATGAGTCCTCCTGGACATAGCAAGGCATGAGATATCTCAGTCCTTTTTCATCTCATCTGAGAGGTTCAGCATCCAGAGGCCATCTTTTAGTACTTGTCCCATGTCTTCTTGAGCTTCCCTCTTCCATGTGTTCCATATATATATATAGATATATACATATACATACAGATATATATAATATATATATATATATATATATATATATATATATATATATATATATGTAGGTAGGTAGGTAGGAGTGTGTGCATGTGAAGATGCATGGTCTAGTGGCTGGGGTGTTGCACTTAAGATTGTGAGATCATGGTTTCAATGCCTGGACTAGGTGGTGTGTTGTGTTCTTGAACAAAACACTTCATCTCAAGTTGCTCTGCGATTGCTTTGGCAGCTGATGTATAGTACACCATGCACATGCAACATTGATTTGATGGAAGGATTAAGCTAATGCCCATACATGCCTTTGGTCACTATAAATAAATCATTCACACTGGTTGTTCTGCAAGAAATTGCAGAACTGTCTTTCTTCGACCACAAGAGACTACCATCAATGTGTGTGTATATAATATATATACATATATATATATGTGTGTGTGTATATATATATATATATATATATGTATATAATAAACAAATAACAACAGATGGATATTGGTTCATTCACTACAGCTGATGAATAGAATTATTACATCATGCGGAAAAAAACGTTTTCATCAGGTGAATATACACAAATTAAACATTTTAAAAAACATCCCGAAAACCAACATTATGAGCCACATCATGATTCCCTGGCTAGCTTCAGCTATATGTGTGTGTGAGTAGCCATACAGGAGACATAACTGAATAACAGAATAGACTGATAAGAGAGACAGACAGCTTAATTGTTAGATACTTACCCATGGGTAACTGACGGAAGAAAGACTTCCAGTCCCAGCTGGTTTTTAAAAATTTCAACTTTTCAACATCATGAAGAGGGTACACATGCTCAATAATCCCAGCACTCTTGAACTTACGTACTGAAATTAAAAGAGGTTAGTTATTTATTGTTGACTGTGGTTGGAGCTGACAATTGAGGGTCAGTTTTGATGTAGGAGGAGAATCGGGGATGTTTATTCAATGACAAACCAGCTGATTATTGATTGGCTGATTTATCAAGCAGACAGTGAGTTTGTGGTGCTATGAGCCAGGCTGTGCTGTAGGGAAGGATCGGAAGTGAGGGAATAGGCATGTCCTGTCGGAAGTGGGGCCTGTGGATCCCACCGGAAGTGCCGCGGTGGACATGCGGCATCAGCGAAGCATGAGGGGCCAGTTGGTGGTGGACAGCACATCAGAGCAGACGTGTGAGACTGTACAGTGATGGATAGTGGACATGGAGTGAACCTTGGAGATTGAGACAGCACACGAATGTTGAAAGTGACCCTTTTTCTGGACCGACAGGTAAGACTACCGTAATTCTCTCTTCGCTTCCATCTTTTCCTTCCTTTACATCACAGAGTTACCGTATTTTAACGTGTATAAAAAGAACCATTTTTTGTCAAAAATTAGGTTTAAAAAATATGGGAGTTTCTTATATGGATAGTATTATAATCCCTTACAAAACCAGTTTTTTCCAAATTTTAAGCCCCCAAAATTAGGGGGTTCCTTATACATGAAGGTTCCTTATACACATTAAAATATGGTAATTGGTTAAATAGTTGATAAATAAGTCTATCAAATTTTAGCGCAAGACCAGGAATTTTGAGGGGAGGGTGAAGTTGATTACATCACCCCAAGGATGAATGGTTTCTTATTTTATAAACGCTGAAAAAGTAAAAGGTAAAGTCTACCTTGGAAGCATCTGAACTCAGACTCTAAAGAGCTGAAAGAAATGCCAAATTAGTTGATTAATAATGATGGTTTCAAATTTTAGCACAAGGCCAGTAAGATCAGAGTTGGGGTAAGTTAATTATCCTGACCCCACTATTCAACTAGTACTTATTTTATCAACCCTGGAAAGATGAAAGGCTAAGTTGACCTTGGCAGAATTTGAACTTAGAATGTAATGGCAGATGAAATGCCATTAAGCATTTTGCCCTTCCTACTAATGATTCTGCTAGTTCACTGCCTTTAGTTGATTAATAATAATAAAAAGAAGTGAAATAGAACCAGTGAGTGTATTTCTTATTGGTCAAATGACCCTCCCAAGATAGAACACACACACACACAGAGGCACACAAGGTCGTATCAAAAGTAATACAAAAGTGGACATAGCTTTTTATTACATCAAGTTACATCTGTCGATAGAGAAACTCTTTCTCTATATAACTACACCTGATTATATATACACTTTAGATGAGTTGTAGTGCACCTGAGCACTGTACACAATTATTATTATTATTATTATTATTATTATTATTATTATTATTATTATTATTCTTCATCATCATCATCATCATCATCATCATCATCGTTTTATTATTATTCCTCCTATTTATCATAGTCCTCCAGGCAATAACGGAGGAATTCAAGACAGGATGCCCTTGGGAGCTCCTCTATGCTGATGACCTTGCTCTAATTGCTGAGTCGCTATCAGAACTGGAGGAGAAGTTTCAGGTGTGGAAACAAGGATTAGAATCGAAGGGCCTCAGAGTCAATCTAGCTAAAACCAAAGTCGTAATCAGTAGGAAGGTAGACAAATCACAAACACCTTCAGGTAGATGGCCCTGCTCGATCTGTAGAAAAGGTGTAGGTAGAAACTCTATAAGATGCACCAAGTGTAAGCTATGGACACATAAGAGATGCAGCAATGTCAAAGGAAGGCTAACTAGGAAGATGGTTTTTGTATGTGGCAGATGCTCAGGAACAATAAACACTGAAAATGCTCTGAGACCAACTTCCGTCACTTTCCAGGGAGAAAAACTAGAAATAGTTGATAGTTTCCGTTACCTAGGTGACCAAGTCAGCAGCGGGGGCGGGTGTGCTGAAAGTGTAACTGCTAGAGTAAGAATAGCTTGGGCAAAGTTCAGAGAGCTCTTACCTCTGCTGGTGACAAAAGGCCTCTCGCACAGAGTGAAAGGCAGACTGTATGATGCGTGTGTACGAACAGCCATGCTACATGGCAGTGAAACATGGGCCGTGACTGCTGAGGATATGCGTAAGCTCGCTAGAAATGAAGCCAGTATGCTCCGATGGATGTGTAATGCCGGTACTCACACTCGGCAGAGTGTAAGTACCTTGAGAGAAAAGCTGGACCTAAGAAGCATCAGTTGTGGTGTGCAAGAGAGACGTTTGCGCTGGTATGGTCATGTGGCGAGAATGGATGAAGATAGTTGTGTGAAAAAGTGCCACACCCTAGCGGTTGAGGGAACCTGTGGAAGAGGCAGACCCAGGAAAA
>NC_043001.1:89216464-89256464 GCF_006345805.1 Octopus sinensis | reverse complement strand
ATGAGGGATTACATACTCACAGAAGACAAATTTATCCATTGTTAATCACAACGAGGTGGGTCTCAATTCCTGCTTATTAGCATTACAGAGAGGGTGAATTAATCCTTTGTATAGATGCACAATTTCCAATGGTGTAGATGTAAGTTTCCAGAGAAATGAAGAGGAATTTCATATTCACAGGCGATAAATTTATCAATGGTTGAACACAATGAGGTAGGTATCAATTCTTGTTATATGATTAGGTATTTGCCACATTAATCACATTACTGCTATTTACAAGAGGCTGTAGCTATTTAACTTATAAAGGCTGAAGGGCCTTCTGGAGAGGCCAAGAATAGAAAGGGAAGGGAATAGAAGAAAAGAGAGAAAATAAGGGAGGAGGGAGCAAAAAAAGGGGGGGGGGAAAGGGGACTAAAAGAGAAGAGAAAAGGAAAAAGAGAATAAGAAGAAGAAACAGAAAAAAGAGAAAAGAGAAAGAAATAGGGAAAGAAGGGAAAAAAATAAAAATAAAAAAGAGGGTTCTAGTTATCCAGAAGAATTAGTAGACGGCAAGTCTGGTTTTAATTTACAGGCATCTATGAACTAGAGGAGAATATTATTCTTTGGCCAGTAAAACAGTTAATTTATTGCTGTTGAAATCAGCTATGAATTTAAAGAGAATCTAAAGAGATAACACAGTCAGGGGTTTAGGGGTCAGATGCTAAAATCAAAAGAAAATACATTAGGAAAATCTAAGTATAATCTTATCAAAAAGTCAATAAAACTTACTTATTTAATTTATTCATTTTATTGTCTTAAGGAGTTGCCGTTATTATTCATACATTGACGGACTACAGGTCAAATCTTAGAAGATCATTTACAAGGTGTTAGGGGATTGTCTATCATAATGAAGATAATCATATTATCACCGAGGGGGTAGCCTTATTTATTTAATTTTGAAATAGAATTATGGGGCTATAGTATCTCATTTTATTTTATTAGAGTTATGCTACTTAAATTAGATTAAGTTAGGAATTAAAATTAAAAATTACAATTAAGATTTAAAATTAAGAATTTAAAAGATTATGAGTTTGAAATTAGGTAAAGCCTCAATTAAGCAGCATATAAGTACTATTCATTTCCCTGTTCCCTAAAAACTGATGCAGATATAAGGAAAAAGATAACTGTGGTGTGAGAACTCTTAGTTATCTACTTAAAGCAGTGCTATACTAGTAGAAATCAAGTTATATCTATCTATCTAGTTACGGATATTCTAATCATTTAAAATATTTTAATGAACTTTGGAAATCTGTTTATGTTACTTAATTATCTACATTACTTCATGAGTATAGCCTCAACCACTAGGATGTCTAGAGAACTCACATGTATTTTAGCTGATGAGTACGGGACACGTTTATATGCTGTAATTTTTACAACTTTTAATAAAGCCTGTCCTTGTATGAAACGATTGTACTAAAAACCTATCCATTCTTGTTGCTTCTTTCTCGCGTATATATATATATATATATATATATATATGTTGGGGGAAAAACAAGAAGGAAATGAATTAGTAATTACATCTATTTATTCTCCACTCTCTTCTTCTTTTTCCCCCAATATTGATAATTTCAATAATCCTAAATATATACCAATGATTTTCGCATTATATGATATGGATTAAACCAGTGGAATACCTTGAATTATATAATCCCTAATTAGCATATGACTTCCTTGGTGTGTATGTGTGTGTGTGTGTGTGCATGTGTGTGTGTATGTGTGTGTGTGTGTGTGTGTGTGTGTGTCTGTGTAAGAAGAATACATGTGGGATTTGAAATTTGGTAGCATTTTATTGATGCATTCATAAATTACATCATAGCATAGGTCCACCATCTTCAGGTTAAATTTTAAACATGTATAAACAGGCAAGATAAAACTAGAAGATGGTCTCTTCACTAACTTCTTGTTGATATGCCTAGATTCTAAAGGATCCTGTATCCAATCTATACATCAATGTACTAACACCTACAACCACATCCAGAGAGCTCCTCAAATACTCAAATATGGTATCTGAAATGTTGTGGCCTACTTTCAATATCTGTGAGTGCGTGTGCATATATGTGCGCATAGCCTGTCTTGTGTGTGCAAATTGATTTATGATTGACATGATTTAATTTAGAGCTCCATGCTCCATGTTGATTATCATCATCTAGTCTGCTTCCAGTACAGTAGTTAAGCAACTACTATACTCAGCAGTATTACTAGTTATGATACAGAGAAATAATGTAAGAGATAAACACAAGTATATATCATTAGTTCTTGTGTGGTTGTTTGGAAATTCTGCATTGGACGTTTCAAGAGCAATTGGATGCTTAACCACAATAGGTCATTGGGGAAGAGAGAGAGAGAAGGAGAAAGGAGAGAGGAGAGGAAGAGAGAGAAAGAGAGAGCAGTATGTATAGTAAATAACTTACAAACCTTGTGTATTGTACAAATATATGCACAAAATATCTTTTTATGCAACCTCTCTGACAGGGTTTTTTGAGAGTGAGTTTAGGTATCATTGTTAACTTCACTTATTCGATCTCAACTCAAACCTGTAGATGTACAAAACTGTGAGTGAAGTTTGTGGTAGTAATGTATACAATTGTATACTAATTCCTTTTTGGAATATCTCAAAGCGCACAGATCATCATCATCATCATCATCATCATCATCATCATCATCATCACCATCATCTCATAATTTAGGATCTGCTTTCCATGCTAGCATGGATTAGATGGTTTGACTGGAACTGGTAAACCAGAGAACTGCATCTGGTTCCAGTCTGATTTAACATGGTTTCTACAGCTGGATGCCCTTCCAAATGCCAACCACTCCAAGTGTGTAATGGGTGCTTATGCTATTATATATAGCTGTACGTGTATGTTTCGAAATATTTTTACAAAAGAATAAGTTTACAGTCTCTTGAAAGTTAATTAAATTCGTATGACATCAACAGAATACTATTCTCTTACTCTTTTATTCTTTTACTTGCTTCAGTCAGTTGATGTATAATTTTATTTTAAGTCTTGTATTTCCATTGTTTTTTTTCCATGTTCTAGTGTTTTCTTGTGTTTATTGTTGTGTCTTTGTATTGGAGTTAATCAGCTAAACATGATTAAAATATTTCACAGTTGTACTTGTTTGACGAGTGATTTGTGATGCAGTGGAAGTGTGTTAATGACTAGGTTGCTGAAGCATGATGAAACTTTATTTTGACACTTCATTGTACAATGTACTAAAAAACAAATGTTTGAAAATGATTAGTATGTTTTTGTATGTTTTTAAATAGCTAAAATACCTCTTTCATGATGTAATTATAAAAATTAAAAAATATAATATATGCTGTTAAGATTTCACCAAAAGGAACCTAAGACAATAAATGATTGACTAAATCTTAGATGTTCCTTACTGGTAGGTACTTCAAAATACTTCTAAATACTTCTAAATACCACATTGTTTTGCTAATTTATTTGTGTAACCTGTGACAAAGTTAACACTGCATAGGGAAATTAATAGAAAACTTTGTGGGAAAGTAAAGCAAAATTACACACAAATTGACAATGAAGACAATAGACAGTGAATAGAGCAGGGTGATTGTATTGCTGTTAGTCTTGTATACACACAGAAAAAATGCCCTATATATACCAATGTCATGTAAATAGCTAACACAATGATAGACAATAATCAAGGATGTGACATCTGGCAGATCTTGGGAAGTAAAGGCCAACACCATTGGTAATTTATGGCATAACTAAGCACTCCTTTAAATTTGCATTTAATTAAAATATTTCTGTCCAAATGGAATTTTCGTTGGTCACTTGCTTTATATGAAAAAATAATGTGGAAAAAAAAAAAAGAAATCCAGCAAACCTCTGAATATTTAGGATGAGTAAAGTATGTAATCTAATGGGAGATTTGTTCCAATATTTCTGATAGAACATCAGGGTTGAAAAATAAATATGAAAATACTTCATTTCCACCATAACTTGTTTCCAGACCTTTCTTTATGCCTCTTCTACATTTTTTTTCACATCAATGACTTACAAAAAATCAACACCTCCAATATATCAACCCATCCAAACATCTCTTCCTGTATTTCCACTGAATAATAACCTACTTAGGAGTCAAAGGTATGGTTGCTTTGCACGCAACAAACCATCAACTCTGTCCTTCATTCTGAAATTAGCATAAGCAAAAATAGTCTGTTAAATTTCAACTTAATCCTACGCTGTAATGCCATAATTAGAACATTGTATAAAGCATTGATTTTTCAAAAATTTTTTTTATCTTCAGCACATGGAGTAAAGTACTAAAAGTGTAACAGCACACCATTAGCTATTAAGAAGTTTTACAACGTAAAGGAAAAAGTATTAAAACCATCTTATGTGCATGTGTTCAACTTAGCCTCAAAGAAGAACACATGCATCAGTGCATGGTATAAAAACACACTCAAATATTATGGCATTTTCCAACTCCCCACAGAACCATGCTGCACACTCTCATGATATACGTAGGATGCAAGTATGTTACAGTACTTTAGTTGAAGAACTCTGGTCTAGAGGCTAGAAATGTACCTGTCTGAGCCGGTTTCTTGTAGTGCTATCCATTACAAAGTCTCTTTGACACCGTGACATGTTCAACAGGAACTGCATTGAAATCAAGTCCTTGACAGTAATTAGGATCTTATTGTGATTTATTTTGTGAAAGTTAAAGGTTGTGTGTGCAATAATTGTTTGGACAAAATGAAAACTCAGGCTAGTGGCAGGAAGGAAATAATTCCTTCATTTTGAATTACATTTCAATCTGTAATAACAGGTTGAGAAGAAAGAATTACCTTCAACAATGTTTATTAATAACAACCTAACATTTATATATATATAGGTACAGTTTGTTTTATGTATGATATGTGTGTATAAGAAATTGTGAAATTGCTGTAAGATGAGAATTCAATGATTTCATATAAATACAGGACAGTCCCTGGTTACAACAAGAATAATTTCTTAGAGAGAAAGTTGAGGGATGAAAATTATTTTATTAAAAGTGGGTTTAAAGACATTTGGCCCCAACTGCAATGAGAAAAATTCCAATGGGGAGCTGAACTCCAGCCTTTCTATAACCTCACTAAAAAGTTCCAGAATATTCCATGGGTCCTTTTGGTGTAAAAATCAAATTTTCTTTTTTGTCTGTCAACACCTATCCAAAACTGGTGTTAAAAGCAACTGGCTTGGAAAACAATGTCAGTAGGTGTTAAAACAGAGCTCAGTGATATAACCAAAATTAACTCTGGTTAATATTTAGTGAATATATTAATCAGTATTGGCAATTATCTCTGGGTAACATTAACAAATATAGTATTTATTTGCTAGTGGTTTTGACTTTCAAGCTTAAACATTCAAGGTTCAAATTCAAGAAAGGCTATCTACTAAAAATTCAGTCTAGCCTGTGTTCTTTTGTATTACAGTAACTTTACCATGGTACTGCTTAGATAGGTTTTACGTTTCTGTTTACATTTTTTCTACAGACATCAGCCTACAATAAGTCAATGTGAACATCAATAGTATCAACTTCATCAGTCCTGGAAAAGCCTGCAAAAGCTATGAGCAGTACCACTTCTTCCTGACTAAAATGGAAAAAGAAAATGAAAAAACAAAACAATCTTGGCTGCAAGGTTAAATGCGTGGTTTGAGTTGAACACTTATCTAAACATTAACCCCCAATACCAAATTGTCATCATAGTTAGAAAATAGTATTTTAAATATATGATTATTAAACATTTCCTGGTACCTGCTCCTTGGAAGTTCTCCAGGTCATCAATGTTGAAATCTCTGTAATAACCATCATTGTATTTCTTCTTCAAGTCAAACAGTTCAGCCCCAAGTAATAATTTATCTGGAGCAGCACTCAAATAAAGCATCGTTTTCTGCAATAAACAAAAAGTAGGTTTCGTTATTGTTTTCTCACATCTTCATATAAAATATCAAAGGAGATAGGAACATAATAATGACAATAAGCAACAAATCAAGTTTAAGTAGACCCAAGTGTCTTGACTAAGGATTGAGTACAACATTTGTGAAAAATATTGAGTTATACTAGGTCAGAGTTCAAAGTTTTTCCAATAGTGAAGACATGTATTTTGTGTAATACAATAGAGAGGACATGAGGTGTCATGTGGAAACTTCAGTTTCAAGATTCACACCTAAAAGACAAAGATAGAAGTGCTTGCAACAATATGATCAACAACCCTACAAAATCATGATGGGGTGCAATTCCTTGGACCCTATGTTCAACTGCCCTGGCTCTCTGTTACTCTACAGTTGAGTACGTAACCCCATATTCAAAAGATCTATAATAAAAAGTCAACTCTAGTATTTTAATACTTCCTGCCCACTGATCACAGGTTGTCTTTTGATCATCGACATAGTCGAACAACCAATCCCAATCAGTTAGGTTGTACTATTCATCCTTTCAACTGCCGAATACAAAACATGGCCCATGAGACCTCTATTTGGATGATTTTCCTGGGTCCCAATCTCACCCTTGTATGTCAATCTGTCACAAGGTTACCCATATACAGCTGAGTGGACTGGAACAATGTGAAATGATGTGTTTTGCTCAAGAACACAATGCCCAGTCAGTCTGGGAATTGTGATTGTGAGTGCAACATCCTAACAACTAGACCAACAAATAGTATTGACAGCATTTATATTCAGTCAGACACAGCCCTACAAGCCATTGGAAGATCAGATGCCTGTATAATAGAAGGAAGGTTTTTATGATACTTTTGGGGTATCTTCTTCCATTATAATTATTCTGTTGATTCAAAGAGCTGGAAATACAAAGAATGAAGCTCTCAGGTAGAGTAAATTCAATAACTGTTTATTCACAGGTGCTTCGTACAAGGGGTTTGCTTTCAGTAACCATCTTCACAGCAGTGCATAGTTAGCCTTCTATCCCATACATGTGAGGTTCAATAACCTCTGGAGACAATGCGTGTGGTATCACAGCGGTACAAAAGTCCACTGTGAGCTCCTAGCTTCAAAGTCTTGCTTGGCGTCAACATGAGAAGAATGAGAGGGAAAATGTCTTTTCCTTAAATAATAGTTGCAGGCAAGATCTTGTTTTTGTCTTGTGTATGGCAATGGTTGCAGGCAAGATCTCGCAGTTTCAAAATAGCACTGGCTTCTTTGTGCCTCACTACACCAGTATAAAGGAACATAACTGACAACAAATTAATAGCTGGCATCCCACATTTAATATATGTTATTATAGTAGCAACAGAAGAAACAGAGCCAAGACACAAACCCCTCTGTAAGTCAATAGTTGTAGTCCGTTGGTGGAAGTATATTTACCAGTCAACTGAATGAATTTTTTTTGGTTGTGGTCTTGGATGTTGTGCGTAGCTCAACAGCAGAGGTATTTCATAGATGTGAGTAGTACAACAATGTAGATGTTACTTTGTAGAAGATCAGAAAATGACCAGGAATTCAATGTTTCTTGGTTCAGTAGAGGTGTCTGAGTCTTTGTGGTGGAGCTTTGGTAGAGTTATATATATGTAGGATCACCATAAGATATCCTTAAACCCTGTGAGGCCTGGTGTTTGTGGAATATTTAAGCATTTGAGCATTGTAAATGCGGTTTCCATGATAAGAGGATGAGGTACCATATTGTTTCCAAGATTTGTGTAGTTACTGTATCTTTGGGTTGTTGAGAGAGGTTTTATCCTAATATCTTATAATAAATGTCTTATTCTTTAGAAAATGCTTTAATTACAATGACAAAGCATTTACCATTATCAATGAGTTTTTCCTCATACTAAAAAATGACTGAAAGCCAGTGATAAATTTATTAACTCAATCAACAGATGTCATATTCTCAATGAACAGATGTTTTAACATCAGAATGCTACTAATATAACACTATTCACAAACATTGTCATGCCACCAACAGATGTAACACATTTAAAAGATGTCATAATCACAAATATTAAATATTTTAATATTATTGCTAGATGTCCTAACTACTACCATCACCAACATTATCATCATCATTGTTTTAAATGTCTACTTTCCTATGCTTGTATGAGTCAGACAGAATTCGTTGAGTCAGATTTTCTCCAGATGGATACCCTTCCTATGGCCTAATCCATATATGTTACCAACTAAGGTAGTATTTTCCTATGACCTGACATGTTTTCAAGGAAGACTGGAAACAAACAACAACACTGGCATGATGGTGGTGTTTGTTTACAAATACTGTAGTTTGTCCGTCGATGCGACAAAGGTCATCTAGTCATCCTGGGGTAGGGGTGGGCTTGTTTTGTGAGTCCACAGATGGCTAGTGAGGCCAATCTGTGCTCGAAAGAGTCTTTGACAGTGTGGTCAGTGAATGGTAGCATCTGCCACAGGGTTGTTAGCTCTGTTCTTCCTGGCTTGTCTGCGGTCTTCTGCAGCAATGATCTTATTGGTCTCGCATGTGTTGGCACCCTTGTGGACAGCTGATCGCCACTCTTCTCTGTCTAGAACAGACTGCTCCTAAGTGTCATGGTTGATGTTGAAGGCTTTCAGTGAGACTTTCAGTGTGTCCTTAAAGCGCTTCTTCTGGCCGCCTTGTGAGCGCTTTCCCTTTTGCAGCTCGCCAAAGTGCAATCTTTTTGGTAATCGATTATCTGACATATGAGGTATGTGCCCTGCCCAGCAAAGCTGAGACTGCATCAAGATCTTGATGCACAAATACTGTACAATGTCAAGACAAGGAGAGGCAAAAACACACACACACACATGTGCACACGATAACATAAAGACTATCAATGACATCAATAACATACCAACTTTACCTCTATCATAACATAATCAAACCTAGAAGCAATAATACTAATTCTACCACCACCACCAACAACAACAATACCAACGACAATACCAGTGACACTGGATTTACAAGGTCTGGCTGATTAAACAATAGTCTGGAGAAATTAATTACAATAGCCATCTTAGGTGGTGGTTGTGGTGATTGAAGACGTAGTATCTATCATTGTGGAGTTTTACTAGAACAGTTTGACAGCCTGGATGATGACAACAAACGCTGCCCTCCCCCACCCCACCACCAGCAACAATAACAATAGTTACTGCTATAGCATCACCAACTTCTTAAAAGGTAAATAATAGCTTTCATATGTTTTGCTTTATAGTTAACACACATGCACGCACTTAAACACATGCTCAAACATACACACACACACACACACACGCACACACACACATACGCACACGCACGCACACACACACACACACACACACACAAAGAAAGATATACACAAAGCGGCGAGCTGGCCGGGCGAAATGCTTAGCAGTATTTCGTCTGCCGCTACGTTCTGAGCTCAAATTCCGCCGAGGTTGACTTTGTCTTTCATCCTTTCGGGGTCAATTAAATAAGTACCAGCTATGCACTGGAGTTGATATAATCAACTTAATCCGTTTGTCTGTCCTTGTTTGTCCCCTCTGTGTGTAGCCCCTTGTGGGCAGTATAGAAATAAGAAAGATATACGGATGCATGAATACATTTTAGCAAACATATGCACATATATACATAGCTACATATAGCAGCTACACATACATGCACACATAGCCAAACACACATATGCACACACACACACACACATTTACACACAATCATATACACAGTTACAGACAATATGCACACACTCTTTACAGGTCCATACAGTCACAGTTATATCCTTATGCACACTTTAGCTGATATATTTAAAGTCTAACTGCTCTTTCATCTCATTTGGTCAATCCAGCTTAGTTTAGCCACTAATATCAGTGGGTTGGTAGGCAGGGAGCTGGCAGAAACGTTAGCACACTGGGCAAAATGCTTAGCGGTAGTTTGTCTGCGTTTACATTCTGAGTTCAAATTCCACCAAGGTCAACTTTACCTTTCATCCTTTTGGGGTCAATAAATTAAATACCAGTTGCATACTGGGGTTGATCTAACCGACTGTTACCCCACAAAAGATTTGAGGCCTTGTGCCTAGAGTAGAAATATCAGAGGATTTATAAAGGCAGCAGGCAGGTTGAATCATTAATATGCTGGGCAAAGTGCTAAACAGTTCAACAGTCCTTACATTCAAAGTTCAAACTGCACTGAGGTTGATTTTGCCTTCCTTCCTTTCAAGGTTGATAAAATAAGTAGCAGTTGAATACTGGGGTTGATGTAATCGACTTACTCCTTCTCCCAAACTAGTGGGCCTTGCACCAAAATTTGAAACCAATATCAGCGCTGATGCCAAGTAAAAAGCACTCAGTCCACTCTGTAAGTTGGTTGGTGTTAGGAAGGGCATCCAGCCATAAAAGCCTTGCCAAAAAAGACAATGAAACCTGGTGCAGTCTTCTGCTTAGTCAGCCTCTGTCAAACTGTCTGACCCCTGCCAGCATGAGAAACAAACGTTAAATGATGATGATGATGTTCATCATCATTGGGTTTGTAAGCAATGTGCTCATGGATAGTAAAAGAAAGTGCACAACTACTGACAAAGAAGTCGAAATTTGTGAAATGTACAGCTGTTCTTTCTTTTTCTGTCCATGAACATACAAGGTATAAGAGATGTAATTAGCAGTATAACCTGGCCTTGCCCGGGATTAAGTTATGATTATTAAGCTAATCAAGTTCTTTATTTCAAACCAAACTAAGTAATATCGACGTCAAATTTGGGCAAAATCCATTGAAATTGGTTATATTATACATATATTATATATATTATATATATATATTATATATATAATATAATATAATATAATATAAATATATATGGGCAACAGACACGAACACACATACACACACGTACGTACATACACCTATTGATGTTTTGTGCATGCATACATGTTCATAAACAAAAATGATTGGAAAAAATGTTGTTAAATTTGTAGATTAACAGTTCACATGATTTTCACATAGAAAAAAAATCGGTTTTTTTGCATAGAATCAACTACTCTGGCCTCCTAATATGCTACAAAACCCTTTTTGTTTCTTTGTTGTTAAATAAATGAATTCTCAACAAAACCCTTTTTTACTCGGCGTAAAATAAAAACAAAACTCTTTCGCACCAAAAGTAATGTGTGTGAGAGAGACAGAGAGGAGGGAGAAAGATGAATGATTTAAAATATATATATTGTAATTGTTGTGTGAGAAAGTATATATACTATGATTATAAAATATAATGTCTTTCAAAAACATCCTGAATTTGAACACTATATCTTGTGTTTAAGAAAAAACAAAACATTTTACATTTTATTTTTTACTAGAACTATGACCCAGCGTTACTGGGTCATAGTGCTAGTGCATGCATATACAGCTGCGTGCATGCAGACATACATGTGAGTACTGTCCAAATCTCCGACCAATCACATACAGCTAGCTGGCATTCAATTGGCGTATCAAGTTTCAAGCATTTTGATTGGGTTTTGGATAGAAAATTCACAAAAAAGTCACTTCTATTGATTTTTAATGGCTTTGCGGGGTGACTAGGGAAATGTAAAGATGTGCACAACCACCCTTGGACAGTTTTGAATGACCATAGAAAGTGCAAGCCCTCTAACTGAAATATTGTGCATTTGTATAAAGGACACACACAGAGACATTTTGCCATTTGTATATATAGAGATGAATGTTGTCACTTACTCTCTCTCTCTCCCTCTCTCACTTTGTTTTTCCCGCAAAACTATCTGCCTCTCTTCCACTTTTCTTTATCTTGTTTTTTTTTTTTTGTTAGATGCCGTCAAAAAGCTATGGCTGAAAATAGATTTTTACCACTAAAAGCTATGGCTGAAAATAGATTTTTACCGCTATCCATGGGTGCCTTGGGAAAAAAATATGTTGACAAAACCCAGATAGGGTGTTGACGAATGTCCTCCTAAAATTTGAGTGATATAGTGCTAATTTGTGGATGTGCATAAACTACAATCATGTACACACACACACATCTTGCCTTATATATATATACATATGTTTACATGCATCATAACACACAATGTTGGATAAAAATATCTGTAGATCGATGCAGGCATGACTACATGGTGAGCAGTTTGTTTCCCAACCACATGGTCTCAGATTCCGTCCCAATGTGTGCACCTTGGACAAGTGTCTTCTACTATAACCCTGGGTCAACCAAAGCTTTGTGAGCGGATTTGGTAAACAGAAACTGAAAGAAGACTGGCATATATACATAAATATGTGTGTGTGTCTGTGCTTGTCTCCCCTCCCACTGCTTGACAACTGGAGGTGTGTGTTTACGTCTCTGTAACTTAGTGATTTGGCAAAAGGGACCAATAGAATAAGTCTCAAACTTTAAAAAAATAAGTACTGGGATTAATGCATTTGACCCCCCAAAAATTCTTGAAGGTGGTGCCCTAGCATGGCCACAGTCTAATGACTGAAACAAGTAAAAGATAAAAGATATATGTATATATATACATGTAAACATACATACATACATACATACATACATACATACATACATACTTATATACATACACACACACCACACACATACACACATGCATATATATATCATCATCATCATTTACAGTCCATTGTCCATGGTGACATGGGTTGGATGGTTTGGCCAGGGCTGGTAAGCTGAGAGGTTGCACCAGACTCCAGTCTGATTTGGCATGGTTTCTATGACTGGATGCCCTTCCTAATGCCAACACTCCAAGAGTGTAATGGGTTCTCTTATGTGCCACTGGCATTGCCTCCATGAGGCCCAATGCTCAACTGGTGCTTTTTACATTCCAGGTTTTGCTCAGGGTGACTCAAGCTAATAGGTATGTGCTGAGTGCTCAAATTGGTATGCCACTAAGACTCCAATGTGAACTGCAACTGAAATTGTGATTTTGTGACTGCCTTTTCTAAAGTGATTAGAAGTAGCTTCCCCTTGAATTGGCAGGTATAAATTTAAGCAGAAATTAAAAAGTAAATAGTTTGGTGAGACTTGACAAGGACATTTGATTTAGCTATATAATTTGTGCATTGTCTGGTTCAGGAATGGAAACCACAATCTTGTGAACATGAGTGCAACAGTCTAATCATGAAACTATGCCCTTCCACACACACACAACTCTCTCTCTCTCTCTCTCTCTCTCTCTCTCTCTCTCTATATATATATATATATTATATATATATATATTATATATATATTCTTTTTTTCCTGGTGAAAGCCAGTCTATGGGGTTACCCTGGGTTTCCCATCCATAAAGGGTTTAACTTTATGATGTTAAAAGAATACACACACACACACACATTCTTTTATTTCTTTACTTGTTTCAGTCATTTGACTGTAGCCAAGCTGAAGCACTGCCTTAAAAAGTTATTTTTTAGTCCAAGAAATTGATCCCAGAACTTATTCTTTGTAAGCCTTAGTATTTATTCTATCATTGTCATTTGCTGAACCACCAAATTACAGGGATATAAATACACCAACATCGGTTGTCAAGCAGTGATGGGGAGACAAATATAGACACAAAGACACATATACATAAATATATACACACACATATATATGATGAGCTTCTTTCAGTTTCTATCTACCAAATCCACTCACAAGGTTCTGGTTGGCCTGAGGTTATAGTAGAAGACACTTGCCCGAGGTGCCACACAGTAGGACTAAACCCAGAACCATGTGCTTGAGAAGAAAGCTTCTTATATATATAAAAAGTAGAGTCCAGAGTAATCCATAGGTAGGAGAGGTGGAGCCGGAGTGTAAAATGTCCAAAAGAGAATCCGAAAAGGATAGAAAGGTAGAAAGTCCAGTGGAGAAGTTCGTGGGTGATAAGAGGAAACAGGATCAACTGGTGCGACCAAAAGAAAGAGAGGAGGTCTCAAATGAAAAAAATTATTTCACCAATTGCTTTACTATTCATTAAAGCCTGATTCATTAAAGGAACTTTTTTATAAGTAGCACTGGATTAGTTAAATCCTATATATTGCCCATTAAATTTATATATATATATATATATATATATATATATATATATATATATATATACACATATGTATATTAGAGAACAATTGTGGAACAAGAGATATATGTTAGTCCAAGTGGAGTACAACATGGACAAAATACTAGAGTGCATGATTTGAGAATATGATACCTGAAATTGATCATGAACAGTTCATGAAAAAGAAGGTCAGGAACACCTTTACTCTAGAGAAAACCAAGCTCTCTAGTATGAAAAAGATATCGGTGTAATGAAATCTCCTGTGGTCCAGGTATGCCTGAAAGAATACAAAGAATCAAAGAAACTTGATGGTTAAAATAAATATCCTAACCACAGCTGCCTAGGAGTACAAGTATATGGCTAATTGTAACATGAGGAGATTAGGATCAGACATTGATACTGACAACAGAAAATACTCCAGTTATAAAGATTCATGATATATCATAAGGAAGTTATTGTTGATGGTGAAGATAGATACACCTGTGTACAGGTATGCATGCGCATGTGTGTGTGTGTGTGTGTGTGTGTGTGTGTGTGTGAGTGTGTGTGTGTGTATGTGAGTGTGCATATACAAACATATATACTCTTTTACTTGTTTCAGTCATTTGACTACGGCCATGCTGGAGCACCACCTTTAGTCGAGCAAATCGACCCCGGGACTTATTCTTTGTAAGCCCAGTACTTATTCTATTGGTCTCTTTTGCCGAACCGCTAAGTGACGGGGACGTAAACACACCAGCATCGGTGGTCAAGCAATGCTAGGGGGACAAACACAAACACACACACACACACACACACATATATATATACATATATACGACAGGCTTCTTTCAGTTTCCGTCTACCAAATCCACTCACAAGGCATTGGTCGGCCCGGGGCTATAGCAGAAGACACTTGCCCAAGATGCCACGCAGTGGGACTGAACCCGGAACCATGTGGTTGGTTAGCAAGCTACTTACCACACAGCCACTCCTGCGCCTATGATGATTTTTTAAAAATAGACATACATACATATATGTATATATATTGTGTATGTCTGTGTACATACATATGTGTATATATATATATATATATATATATATATATAGATATAGATATGCATGTGGACATACATATGTATACTATATGTATACATACACACACATACATGTGTATATACACTTACATGCACACACTCCTTGCATACACACGCATACACACACACACATATACTTACACATGCATACATACACCTACAGAAAAACTTTTACGTCTCCCAGGTGCATACAAATCCTTCTTATGTCTATATTTACATTAGACTAGAACAATAAACAATAGCAAGATACACACAGGTACAGATACACACAGACACACACATATACATTCACACATACAACAATATATTTATTTTCTTATTTTGTGTTAGAAAAACATAGAGGTGTTGAATACAGCCTTGTCTTAATAGTATTTTGAGCCTTGTATATGTTTGTCTTATATGACGTAAGATGATATAACTGAGTTTAAACACAGCCGCAAGTGTGACTGTGTGGTAAAACACTTGCTTCCCAACCATGGGGTCTGGGTTCAGTCCCACTGCATGACAATTTGGGCAAATGTCTTCTACTATACCCTGGGTTGTCCAAAGCCTTGTGAGGGGATTTGGTAAATGGAAATTGAAAGAAGCCTGTCGTATGTGCACACACACACATATATACATGTATGTATGTATGTATGTATGTATGTATGTATGTATGTCTGTGTGTATGTCTTTGTGTTTGTCCCCCACCGCTGCTTGAGAACCGGTGTTGGTGTATTTATAACCCCATAACTTAGTAGTTAAGTAAAAGAGACGGATAAAATAAGTACTAGGCTTAAAAAAAAGAAGGTGTATTAGTTTGATAATCAGGAAAAATGGAAATGTCAGTGACATTTTGAGCCTATGCTCTTCAACAGAAAGGAATGAGGAAAGGAAATGAAGAGAAAAATAAACATTTCTGGATTAACAGTGTGTGTGTGGGTGCATGTGTGTGTTTATATATATGCAGTGATGTCCAAGCTGGGCATCACTGCACTGTTCCAAAGGTCCCAGCTATCCTGCCAAGAGCAAGGACCATGTACTGCAATAGCTTGGGATTCAAAGGCCCACAGGTATTTAATACCTTGCCAGCATACCTGAGGGATCTTCATAGAGTAGGGGAAGATGTTTTCAAGAAACAACTTGACCTTCTGCTATCCAAGGTCGCAGATAAACCTATATCAAGGCAGGAAACTCAAAGAGGGCAGCAGTATCAAATTCCCTTCTTCACCAAAAGCGAATCACATAAGATTGGCTATTGAAACACAGTTATAGAGCATGCTTATCAATGTAAACATTGGCAGAAACACATATTTAGTTCATATAAGTGATATCTACCATTACATATAATTTAAACATTGATTTTCTTCATACATTACACTTCCACTAGATATAGCTTTTTCTAAGACTTTAGGATTTTATTTAATTCACATATCATTTTATATTTCTTATTTATTTGGTTTCTGATTTTTTCTTTCCTTTACCCCTCCTTTTCCTATAGGCTACCTTTGACGTTATATCCTCTAATGTCTTTTTAAAAATAACTTAATAGTGTTCAGTTAATCACTATACATATCCATCATATTCTGTCAAAATGTCTTATTGACAAGTTTATTTCTTCATTTCCTTGAAGAGAAGATTACATTGTTTTACACCATTTAATCCTTTGGAATAATACCAATGATATCTTCGAAACATGTGTCGGGAGCAAAAGAATTTGAATAACACCTGCATTTAACTCCATTTATTTATTTATATATATTATACAAAATATTTCACATAAACCCGGAGTTTCTACCTTTAAAAACAAGGTGTTATGCCCTTTTTCACTTGTGTGATTTTTTGCTACCCTGATAACTGTTTATCTATTTTTTCCATGCTAATTGTAAACAAGGGAAAAATACACTCATCTCTCTCTCTCTCTCTCTCTCTCTCTCTATACATATATATATATATATATATATATAGTATATATATATATATATATATATACATACACATATATATGTATACATACACCATATACATACATACACACACATTATATAATATATATATTATATATATATATTATATATATATATATGTATATATCAGTTAAAGAACAAGGAATAAATGATTATCATATGAAGTTCATAAGATAATCACTTATTACTTTGTTATCTTATTTTCTTATCACCACTCTGTACTCAACCAGTTCTTTGTTCTGAAGCATATGTAAATTAAGTTCTATACCAAGTTATCATTCTAACAATGCCTAAGCAAAATATACATATATATATATAGACACATATCATTAGTAATTCATGAATCCAAAAGAGAAGCACACTCTAAGTTATAGAGCATTAGCTTTACAATGTCTTGTCATATTCTAATAGTCGGTGGTTTATAACCTCTCTTCAAAAGAGTGGGGTTTGAGAAGAGTTTATAGGCGACTATCCATTAGGGTCTGACAAAATGTTGTAAAGCTAAGTGCTTTATGGGTAACCCTACAAACTGGCGATAACTATTTTTATCCAAATATATATATAGATTATATATATATATATAATATATATATATATATATATATATATATCTGCCAGCCTCGTCTGGCACCTGTGTCGGTGGCACATAAAATCACCCACTACACTCTCGGAGTGGTTGCGTTAGGAAGGGCATCAGCAGCTGTAGAAACACTGCCAGATCTGACTGGACTGGTGCAGCTTTCGGGCTCCCCAGACCCCAGTTGAACCGTCCAACCCATGCTAGCATGAGCAAGCAGACGTTAAATGATGATGATATATATGTATGTATGTGTGTATATTATATATATATATATATATATATATGTATGTGTGTATATATATATATATATATAATTTAATCCAAAAGGGAAACAAAAAAACAACACAAACAGGAAAATTACAGTATTATTATTAATAGGCGCTCAGGAGATGGAAGCAGGGAGGTATGACGTTTCGAGCGGAGCTCTTCGTCGGAAACATAAAGAAGGAGAGAGAGAGGAAAGAAAGATCCCAGAGCGGGCAGGAAACAGGAAAGAGAAAAAGACGACTGGTGTTTACGAGTTGCACATGGTGAAGGCGGATGTTGATGATAACAAGAGCAAAGTGGGTTTTTAAAGACAAAAGAGTGGAGACAAGGTTGGTAACCCAGCAGATGTGTGTGTATGTGTGAGTGTGTGCATGTGCGTGTGTGTATGTGTGTGTGTGAGGCGAGATGAAAAAAAAAAACAAAAAAATATAGTGTGTGTGTTAGTGTGTGCGTCTGTGTGTAGGCGTGTGAGGTAGGGCGAGACTAGTGGTCAGCTAGAGACAGAAAAAGAAAAAAAGGAAGGAGGAAGGGAGGTCAGTAGTAAGAAAAAGAAGGAAGGAGGAAGGGAGGGAGGGGAAGGGGTTGGGGCGTATGTAGCGTGCCAGCGTTGTGTTGAGTAGTAGTGTGTGTGTGGTCCAGTGTCGTGGTGGTATATAATGAGTAGATTGAATGTGTGTAAGAGTGATGTATATATATAGGCAAGGTGTGTATATGTGTGCGCGTGTGTGTAACGATATAATATATATATATATATATGTCATCATCATTGTCATTTAACGTCTGCTTTTCATGTTTGCATGGGTTGGACGGTTTGACTCAGGACTGGTGAGCCAGAGGCTGCTCCAGGCTCAATCTGATCTTGCAAAGTTTCTACAGCTGGATGCCCTTCCTAATGCCAGCCACTCCAAGAGTTTAGTGGGTGCTTTTATGTGCCAGTTGGCAGTTCTGGCAACGACCATACTCAAAAGGTGTTTTTTTACATGCTACCCGCATGAGAGCCAGTCTGGCGGTACTGGCAACAACCGCACTTGAATGTTGTTTTTCACATGCCACTGGCACATGTGCCAGAAAGGCAACACTGGCAACAATCACCAGCACATATATATATATGTGTGTGTGTGTGCATGTGTGTGTGTGCATATATGTGTGTATATATAAGTATATATATGTATATATATGTATGTGCATATGTATGTGTGTATGTATATATATGTATATATACGGCGACTAAACCGGCAACCCCACTAAGCTTGCTTGGTGAGGAGGGTTTTTATTGGACACCCTGCGGGATGAAAAACAAAACCTGTCAAAGAGCGGAGGAACTCTTGAGAGTCAACCGCCATCCAATAAATGTCTTACGGTTGTATCATGCGTGGGGACATAGAAATAATTGGACTGAATACCTGATCGTGCGGTTAAACCATTGGGAGTGAAGGACTCCTAGCCTTTGTTAGGGCATCCTTCTAGGAGAAGGTAACTCACGTAACTGGCTGCTGTTGCTTAGTGAGTGGGATTGACTCAGTGCACAGCCTTTCCTCACTTTAAAAAAAAATCCTCTTGCACAGGCATTGCACAATAACAACATGGATTAAGCTTCGTGCAATGGCCATACTCGATAACGAGGGGGCAGCCACCATATATATATATATGTGTATGTATATATATATAAGACTAAAACTCAAAGTTTGTTTTCCTGCCATTTGATTAAAATGATAAAGATTACAAATAAAATAGTCATTTCCCCCTTTACGGAAAAAAAAAATCAAGTTGAAAATGTTGACATTTCAAAGAGCCATCGGTAGCTACTGCTGTCAGTCCTTTTTTTTCTGACTTTCTTGTTTCTTCCCTTAATCAGTTATACAAATCTCAAGTGATCTGGACTTAAAGAGAAATTCTCCCTATTTTTTATGAGATTTTTTTGATTCATGAGTACTTGATTTTTTTCTTAAAGGGGAAGGTTACTATTTTATTTAAAATAAGATATTAATCAAAAGCCAGAAAAACTGACAAAGAAACTATCTCTTTATAGATGAAGACCAGTTGCAATGGGAGGATTTGAATCTCATAAGAATGGGGGAAAAAAAAAACCAACAAATGGGTTGTACCTTATAATGAAACTCTTTTAAGAGCATTCAAATGCCACTGGAATGTTGAAATCATTGCCTCAGTGAGGTCAATTAAGTATGTTACTGAGTACACGCTGAAAGGAAATGATCAAGCTGCTGTTCAAATAATATCAATAATAGCTGCTGTTCAACAATATCAAAATTAGTCAAAATCTATTCGGTAGGTATAGTGGACCATCCAAAGCAGTTGCATCCATTTTAGGATTTTAAATTCATGAAAGAACACCTGCAATATTGAAACTGCAAGTTCATCTTCTGGATGAACAAAATATATTGCTCAGAAATAATGAGGATATATGGCTGTCAATGAACGACATATGAAAACAACATTGAGATAATTCTTTTCATTGTGCATCAATGATGACTTTGCAAAATCATTGCTTGATGCTGAAGTACCCATGTATTTTACTTGGAACATTAGTAACAAAGAATGGCAAAGAAGAAAGTGAGCAAAAAGACGTTGAAGGCTATTTGAACGTTTTCACACCAAAGACAGTAGAACTGTATTATTTAGGAATCTTATTGCATGAAGTTTGAAATACTATTTTTTCCCTTTGCTGTTGTGTATCAACATTCTGCTCACTTTGAAAGTAAGTATGAATCTAAATTCTGTACGACTCTTTCTTTTGGTCCCCCTCATACTTTCTTCTTTCTTTCCTCTTTTCCTTTTCTCGTTCCTCCTCTCCCACATTTCTTGGCCTTCTCTTTCTTTAATCCACCTATTTTTCCTTGTTTATCTCCCTTGTACCTTCTTTATGTCCCTTTGATATTTTCTCTTTCTCTTTCTACCCTACCTTTTCAATCCCTCTGCCTCTTACTTTTCTCCTTTCCTTCTACGTGATCAGTGGTTGGCCAAGCATGCTCTTTTTTTCTTGGCTTGATTGCTGGCCATGAAGCATTTCTTATATTCCTTTCTCATGATTTTCATTTCTTATGTTCATCTATGTTTCTGCCTCAAGGCTTTCACTCTACACACACCAGTTCAACTTCAGCCATCTCTATTCGTCAAAAGACATTTGTTGTTATTTTCTTGCTGCTTGTATTTGTAATTGTGTAACATTTTCTCTGATTTTGTGTTTTTTTTTGTCTTTGATGTTGTATATATATTTGCTTGCTTTCTCCCAAAATATTCAATGCTTAGATTTTTGGGGCCAGCCAGATTTGAATAGTCTGAAGTGTAACTGGCCAAAACTTTAAGGATAATCTGGAAATTTGACTGAGGAGAGAAGGCCATGAATGACCCATCCTTGTTTTTTTCTTGTCCGTCTTTTTGTTGTTTTTCCTGTCTGTCATTGTATCGTCTATCCGACTGGATCTTTTATTGTTGTCTGTTGCATTCTTGTTCCATTTTTGGGATTATATATATATGTATATATGTATGTGTGTATATATATATATATATGTATATATAATAAATATTAGGGAATAAATCAAATTTACAGGGAAAAAAATCAGATTTAGGATTAAATCCAATTTTATAGTAAATATTATAAAATATTATTAGAGACAAAACCACTATTTTGCAAAACAAACCAGGAAAGACTTAATCAATAATAAAATTTTAATAAATAGTCAAAACTATATATATATATATATATATGTATATATATATATATTATAGATATATATATATATATATATATTGTGTGTGTGTGTGTGTGTGTGTGTGTGCCAGCATGGAAGGCAGATGTTAAATGAAGATGATAATGATGATGATATCTATAAGTGAGTGGAAGAACAAAAGAGAAAAAGGCATTCAACACATTTAGATGTTACAGCATTAATTAAAACAGTTTGATTCAGCTCCTTGTGGCTTAAAGATATGCGGGCCTTTGACAGTGGCCTATTTCTTTCAGGCATAGAATACTGAATTGGTAATGTAAGCCTGAAAGAGAAGGATTTCTGTCAGAGGCCCACAAAACTTATAGTTGCATGGAGCCGAACCAAACTGTTTTGAATAATATATATATATATGTATATACATATATACATATATATACATATATATATGTATGTATGAATGTACACATAACAGGCTTCCACTGTTTCTGTCAACCAAATTCAGTCACCCAAAGTAGTATCATATAAATAATGTTTATGTATATAGCTATATATATTATATATATATATATATATATATTATATATATATATACTATATATATATATATATATATAAGTAGAGAGATATATATTATGTATATAGATATATATGTATATATATACTATATATATATATATATATATATATATATATTATATATATATATATATCTATATATATATATATATATGTATATATATATATATCATCATCATAATCATCATCGTCGTTGTTAGCGTCCGTTTTCCATGCTAGCATGGGTAGGACGGTTCTACTGGGGTCTGCGAAGCAGAAGGTTTCATTCAGGCCCAGTCAAATCTGGCAGTGTTTCTACGGCTGGATGCCCTTCCTAACGCCAACCACTCCGTGAGTGTAGTGGGTGCTTTTTACGTGCCACCCGCACAGGTGCCAGACAGAGCTGGCAAACGGCCACGAACGGATGGTGCTTTTTATGTGCACCGGCACAAGGGCCAGCGAGGTTGGCAATGGACACGAAACGGGGCGGTGCTGGCAACGGTCGCGAAAAGATGTTCTCTTACATGCCACCGCACTGGTAACACATCTGCAATTTCCATTGATCGATTTCCATTCTGATCCTCACTTGCCTCACGGGTCTTCACAAGTAGAGTTTCGACATGCCACCGGCACTGGTAACACATCTGCAATTTCCATTGATCGATTTCAATTTTGATCGATTTCCATTCTGATCCTCACTTGCCTCAACGTAGGGTCTTCACAAGTAGAGTTTCGACATGCCACCGGCACTGGTAACACATCTGCAATTTCCATTGATCGATTTCGATTCTGATCCTCACTGCCTCAACAGGTCTTCACAAGTAGAGTTTTGTGTCCCAAGAAGGGAAGGTATGCTACGTAGGCTGGCTCCATCACAAGTAGAAGGCACACGGGTTATGGACTCAATTGTCCTGCCGGGTCTTCTCGCGCACAGCACACTTCCAGAGGACTCCGGGCTAGTCATTTCCCAGTGAGACCTAAAGTTCGAAGGTCGTGCTTCACCACCTCGTCCCAGGTTTTCCTGGGTCTGCCTCTTCCACAGGTTCCCTCACCGCTATGTGGTGTGGCCACTTTTTCACACACTATCTTTCATCCATTCGCCACATGACCATTATGAACACTGACATTACACATCCATCGGAGCATACTGGCTTCATTTCTTGCAAGCTTACGCATATCCTCAGCAGTCACGGCCCATGTTTCACTGCCATGTAGCATGGCTGTGTTCGTACACACGCATCATACAGTCTGCCTTTCACTCTGTGCGAGAGGCTTTTGTCACCAGCAGAGGTAAGAGCTCTCTGAACTTTGCCCAAGCTATTCTTACTCTAGCAGTTACACTTTCAGCACACCCGCCCCCGCTGCTGACTTGGTCACCTAGGTAACGGAAACTATCAACTATTTCTAGTTTTTCCCTGGAAAGTGACGGAAGTTGGTCTCAGAGCATTTTCAGTGTTTATTGTTCCTGAGCATCTGCCACATACAAAAACCATCTTCCTAGTTAGCCTTCCTTTGACATTGCTGCACCTCTTATGTGTCCATAGCTTACACTTGGTGCATCTTATAGAGTTTCTACCTACACCTTTTCTACAGATCGAGCAGGGCCATCTACCTGAAGGCGTTTGTGATTTGTCTACCTTCCTACTGATTATGACTCTGAGGCCCTTCGATTCTAATCCTTGTTTCCACACCTGAAACTTCTCCTCCAGTTCTGACAGCGACTCAGCAATTAGAGCAAGGTCATCATCATAGAGGAGCTCCCAAGGGCATCCTGTCTTGAATTCCTCCGTTATTGCCTGGAGGACTATGATAAATAGGAGGGGGCTGAGTACTGAGCCTTGGTGGACCCCTACCTCTACCCGGAATTCTTCACTGTACTCGTTTCCAACCCTCACCCTACTAGCAGCGTCCCTACACATGGCCCGCACAGCTCTCACTAACCATTCATCTATCCCTAGTTTCCTCATTGCCCACCAGATAAGGGATCGGGGGACCCTGTCGAAGGCTTTCTCCATGTCAACAAAAGCCAGGTACAGGGGCTTATCTTTGGCTAGGTATTTCTCCTGCAGCTGCCTTACCAGGAATATAGCATCAGTAGTACTTTTCCCTGGCACAAACCCAAACTGCATCTCCAAACTAACTCTCTCTCTAATTAGTTGGGCTATGACCCTCTCCGTAACCTTCATCACCTGATCCAACAGCTTGATACCTCTGTAGTTATTTGTATCTAGGGCATCACCTTTACCTTTGTAGCAGTTGACTATTATGCTGCTACACCAGTCATTGGGTATGACTCCTTTGTGTATCACCTGATTAACTATATGGGTGACTAGGCTATAGCCGACACTACCAGACATTTTGAGCATCTCTGCAGTGATTCCTGATGGGCCTGGGGCTTTTCCTGTCTTCATGCTTCTAATTGCCTTAGCTACCACGGAACTATCAACTTGGATAGCTGGTCCCTCTGTTGGGTCAACATTCGGCAGACTCTCTTTATCCCATTCATTTTCTTTATTCAGCAAACTTTCATAGTGGCATCTCCAAACCTCTCTCTTTGCATCCTCATTTAGCGCAAGTGAACCATCTTCCATGCGAACACACTTCTCTCCTACCACATCACGATTCTCTCTCACACACTGTCTTGCAACGCGAAACACCTCCAGTCTTTGGTCCTCACGGCGCAGAACATTGGCAAATTTTTTCTTATCTGCTTCCCCTCTGGCTAAATAAACCTGTCTCTTAGCTTCTCTTTTGGCAGTCTGATACAATTCCCTGCTACCCCCATTTTTCCAGACCTTCCAAGCCTGTCTCTTTTCTCTAATAGCCCTGTCTACAATATTGTTCCACCACACGTTATTCTAGGTCGAGAGGGGACTTTGCACCAGCCACAGATCTGGTCAGTGGCTCTCAGCAGGTTGTCCCTTAGAAACGTCCAGCTGTCTTCTACCCCCTGTGATACTCTATCCCCTTCTACTTCGTCAGAGGCTTCAAGTAATATGTCTCTAAATCTCTGTCCATTTGCAGGATCTTTAAGCTTCCAGATCCTTCTTCTCCATATTGGTCGTCTTCTGGTTGTCCTCCTAGTCCTGATCCTAAAGTCACTAACTACCAGTCTATGTTGTGGGGTACATTCTTCACCTGGGAAGGTTTGGCATTTATAAGCAGCCATCTCTCCCTTTGCCTTGCAAGGATGTAGTCAATTTGGCTGGTATGTTGGCCCGATGGTAAGTGACTAGGTGGCTGGTAGGTTTCCTGAAGTTAGTGTTGCAAATCATAAGATTATTTGCATCGCAGAACTCCAGCAGCCTGGTTCCCTCCTCATTTCGGGAGCCATAGCCATAGCCTCCATGTACGCCATGGAAGCCCCCAGCATGTCGTCCAACGTGACCATTGAAGTCACCAGCCACAAAGATAAGGTCTCTGTCGTTCGTCAATGAGGTAGTCTGCAGTAGAGTGTCATAGAATCGGTCTTTCTTTCCATCGGGTAGCCCCGACTGAGGAGCATAGGCTGATATAATGGTTGCTAAACTATGATGAAGCACTAATCTAATCTTAAGTATTCTGTCACATACTCTGATTACCTCAATTACTTTATATACCCATTTCTCAGCGATAAGTATACCCACGCCACCAACCCCGTCAGTGTTCCCTGCCCAGAAAATCTTGTACCATGTATATATATATATATATTATATATATATATATATTATATATATATATATATATATTATATATAATACACACACACACACACATACATACATACAAACATACATACATACATACATACCATACATACATACATACATACATACATACATACATATATATATACATGTGCATGCACACACGTATACACACACACACACACTGTCTTGCTACACCTCCCATCAAATAAAGAAATAAGTAAATAAATGAATTCGAGACATTATTGTATGTACATTGTACAATGTGGTTTTCATTGAAACGATATTAAAATGTTATTTAAACATTTCATATGTTTTCATGCTTTGATTCAAAGTAAATAGTTATTCAAATTGAAATCCTGACCAATCCTGCTTGGCAGGATCACACATTTACAAATGTGCAGCAATTAAAAGCGTACAGGTGCGAGAGATAGAGAGTTGTAATTATTCAAGCTGTGTTAAAGTAAAAAAATGGGAGAGTCAGCATTGTCCACCCCGGTTCCTATGGAAAATTAATGTACTTTGACAATATATACATACACAAACACATGCACGCACACACACACACACACACACACACACAAAATCATAAATACATATACATGTTTGTATGCATTTATATATATATATATATTGTATAATATACTGCTATATATATAATATACATTTATATATTATATATCTATATATATATATATATATCTCTATAAAAGGAAATGAAGAAAATGCTGACAAATAATTGAAGTAATTTAAGTAATTTAATTAGGTGAAAGTTCTTTTTACCAGTTTCGCATTTGTTATGCTTATCAAAATATAAAAGAGAGATTAGAGTCTGTCTCTTATATGTGAAAAAAAAGAGGCTCCAGAGTTGTTTTGGATTTGCTTGGTTTCGCGCCTAAAATTTTGATTGGTCATTATGAAGGGGTCACGTGAATGTTTGAATGGAAGTTGGTGTTGGGGTAAGAAAAAAGGCTCCAGAGAAGTTAAAATTTGGCTAGTGTCCTGCCTAAAATTTCTTATTGGCCATAATAAAGAGGTCACGTGAATGTAGAATTTCGAAAATAGTGTTGTTGAAAAATTCTTATTGTTCAGGCTGGTCAGTAGACGTCATGTGGATATTTTAAATAGCTTTTTAGCGCGTAGTTAGGGAGTGTATTTTCCGCTTGACTGGATAAGTAAGTTCGTTTAGAACAGGGAGAGCTGTATGTATGTATGTGTGTGCCCGCGCGCGCGTGTGTGTGTGTATATTAGTTGGGGGGGCGGGCGTGCGCGCGTGTATATATGTGTATGTGTGTGGGTACAATTTTCAATATTTATAGTTCTGCTGGCCTTGTGCCTGTATCGGGAAGCAACGTATTTGTGTGAAGTCAATATTTACAGCCATTTCCAAAAATAGTGTTGGATGTTTTGCACCCGTATTCAATTATGTGTATGTGTGGAACCATATATTTGTGTGTGTCATGGTGTTAATATCTGGGTAAAGGTGTGTGTAGGGTGTGTGCAGGTGTAAGTGTGTTTGTTGTGGGTTCGTGTTAGGGGCATGTGTTTAGAAGTGGTCTGTATTTATTAATAAGGTGGGATTCCATGGTTATTCGCTGGGTATGAGTGGCATTGTCTTTAAATTTGTAGAGGGGAAAGATTCTAAAATTGGGATGGAGTTGTGCGGCACAGGTATAAATATGTGCACTAAATGCTATTTTTCTATATTCCTGTATTTTTATTTGGGATCTGTGGACAGTCATGCGTTGGCGGAGGCTATTTTTAGTTTGGCCTATGTAGTGTTCATTACAGCCCGAGCAAGTTAAGACATATACCAGGTTTTCTGATGCGCATGTGAAGTTGTGTTTTACTGTGAAACGTTGTCCTTGTTTAAAAAGGAATTCCGGACCTTCTATTATATATATATATATATATAGTACGTTTAAATATTTGTTGTGCAAGATTTTTTATGTGAAGTCGTGTGTTGAAACAGGTATTGTTATATTTCGGAATGGTCATATTGCCAGTTTAGCCAATAAAAACACACGCACTATATATTTGGTGTTATTTTGCTTCAGTGATATTTATTTTTTACATTAATCTTAATCTTATTTCGGCCAGAGTTCTTTCATCACACTCCTGTGACCGCATCAGTGGTCCTTTGTTTTCTTCTCACTTATTTGTGTCTCTCTTACTAACCGTCAGCCATTTTTATTTTCTATTGTATGTCTTCATTTGCGCATGCTTATATCTCTATGTGCGTCTATGTTTATTTAGTGGTGTGTGTGGGGGGGATGCCTGTAAATATGTTGTATCTTCTGTTTATATACATTCATGTAATTTGTATTTTGTTTTTGTTGTTGTTGCTTTTGTTCTAATTTTGTTCATGTGTTTACATCCACCCATTACATATGCTTGTATGTGTGTATAACAACAATATTAGTAATAATAATAATAATAAATCTAATCGAAAAAAAAAAAAGAAAAAGAAAAAGAAAATCTAATCGAAAAAAAATATATATATATACATATACACACATATATACACATATACATATATATATATATATATATACATACATATACATACATAGACATATATACATATATATAGTTATTCATTTCTATTTGTTTATTTATCTGTGTATTTATTATGTTTTCGGGATCCTCTATCGTCATATGTTGTGGTGTGTGCTATTGCCCCATTCTAGTTTTCTATTCAGGCTAGGTTTATTTTCTATTATATGTGTAGCTTCTGTAATTTGTCTAATTGTTGCATCTGTTCTATGTGTGGACAATATCTTAATCTCTATGTTATAGATTGATCCCCGTGTTCCTGTTCGGCGTGTTGGTACAGAATCGATGAGCTTTTACCTTCCTTGAGTTGTCTCCAATGTTCATTCACCCGCTCTCCTATGCTTCTTGCTGTTTCCCCTACGTATGTTACTGTCTTGTTACTGCATCGTCCCTCTATACATCTTATACTATAGACTACATTTCTGGCTTTACAGTTTGTTTGTGGGCTAAATCTACATACAGTGCAATAGTTATCCGTACAGAGGGTTCTACTAAAAGGATAGGTTCTACCAATTATAGATTTAATAGGGTTGCCTGGCTTTTCAACAACCTTAATTCTTAGTTTAAGTTTATCTAGGGTCCTTCTAAAGCGGTACGCCAGTTCACCTCCAGGGGTGGTGTCAACGAACATGACACTCTGGTATTTATGGCTATCATACCAAGAGTTGGCCTTCCCTATTTTCTTTTTTGTCCTTTCTATAGTGTTCCATGACTTGTTCCTATAGAGTGGGCAAATCCCATTCCTATCATTACATAATATATTATCAAATAAAGCAAAATAATACCAAATATATAGTGCGTGTGTTTTTATTGGCTAAACTGGCAATATGACCATTCCGAAATATAACAATATATATATATATATATATATATATATAACATTCCTTTATATATATCATTATTATATGATATACAAATATATATTAATATACATACATTTATGTGTGTGTATGTGTGTATACATACATATATATATGTGTGTATAAATATATATATATATATATACACACACACATACATGTGTACATTATATATACATATAACACACATACATATATATATGTATGTATACATACAGACACACACATATATGCTCATGTATAGATACATTCATAAGTGTGTATTTGGGTGTGTGGGTATGTATGTATATGGATGCATTTGTGTATGAATGTATATGTATGTTTGTAAAAGTAAACAATGTGAACAAGATAGAAAAGAAGATAGGAAAACAATGTGATAGGTAAACAAAGCACAATGACAAACGACATAGGGTTATAGTCCATTATATACATTTCCCAGCTACCTTACTTATCAATATAAAACATGGGCATATGGCGTAGTGGTTAAGAGCACGGGCTACTAACCCCAAGATTCCGAGTTCGATTCCAGGCAGTGACCTAAATAATAATAATAATAATAATAACATTGAAAAATACCGTAGGAATGAGAACCCAGGTTCGAAATTTCCCCAAGACACCTGATGAAGGCTGAAGGGTATATCAGTCAAAACGTTGTGTTAACAACAAACAAGATCAGGACAAATATCCGTCAAATGTAAATAATGTATTATTATTATTGTTGTTATTATTATTATCATTATATGTCTGACTTTTGCTTTGTATTTGTACAAGTTGGCCCCAAGTCTCACCCAGAGTCCTCAAGAGACAAGTTAGAAGTCCATGTTGGTGTTATGCCTAGAGTGTCATATATTTGGTTTTGTACATAGTATTGTTCTAGAGGATGTTTAAGAAAACAAGAAAATTATAAGTTTGTTTTAGAAGTTGAGATTACATAGACATTATTTTTCGTAGGATATGGCAGTCCCCATGAGCACTGTCTTTTAAATTTCTGCCATTTTGGGGTTTCCTGGTATCTGAGCTAGGTAGGAATCAGCTCCTTTTGCAATCATTCCTAGGGCACCAATGACAACCGGTATAGTTTTAGTCTTGAGGTTCCACATTTTGCAAATTTCTATTTCAAGACCTTTGTACATGCTCAGTTTTTGGTAAGTATTGATAGATACATTTATGTTGATGATTGGGGCATTCATATAAATGAGGAGGCATGATTTGATTTTTATCTGTTATCATCATCATTATTATTATTATCATTATTATTATTATCATTATTATTATTATTATTATCATTATTATCATTATCATTATTGTTATTATTTAAGGCAACAAGCAAGCAGAATTATAAGTATGCTGGGAAAAATGAATCGTTTGTATGCTTATGTTCTGAGATCAAATTCTGCCGATGTCAATTTTGCCTTTTGTCCTTTTAGGGGGTCAATCAAATAAGCACCAGTTAGTTAGACACTGGAGTTAACATAGTTGATTTACCCACTACTCCTAAATTTCAGGCCTGGGCTAACATTTGAAATCATTATTATTACTATAATTATTTACGGCAACAAGCTGGGCAAAATGTTCAGAGGCATTTTATCTATCTTTACATTCTGAGCTCAAATTCTGCTGAGGTTGATTTTGCCTTTCAACTTTTTAGGGTTCATAAAATAAGTACCAGTATGAGAATGCATGACCTAGTAGTTAGGGTGTTGCACTCTCAATCTGGTGATCATGATTTCAATTCCTAGATTGGGTGGGGCATTGTGTTTTGAGCAAAACACTTCATCTCACATTGCTCAGTGATCACTTTGACACCTGAGGTACATAGTGCATCTGTTCAGGCAACATTGATTTGATGGAGAGAGTGAGTTAATGTGCAGCATGAATGTTTGATCACTATAAACAAATCATTCGTGCAGGTTGTTCGGCAAAAAGCTGAATGCTCATACATCGTCTTCAATGACAGAATTGTTAGCATGTCAGATGAAATATTTAGTAATATTTCTTCTGTCTCTTTATGTTCATCATCATCATCATTGTCGTTCTGAGTTCAAATTCCACTGAGGTCAACTTTGTCTTTCACCCTTTTGGGGGTTGATGAAATAAATACCAGTTGAGCACTGGGGTTGATGTAATTGACTAGCCCCCACTAACTATAAAATTCCAGGCCTTGTGCCTGTGATAGAAGAAATTATTATTATTATTATTATTATTATTATTATTATGAGGCAAGCAGGCAAAACTGTCAGAGTGTTGGGAAAAATGAGTTGCAATATTTTTTCAACTCATTATGTTCTGTGTTCAAGGCAGTGAGCTGGCAGAATCATTAGCAAGCCAGGTGAAATGCTTAGTGCTATTTTATCCGCCTTTACAGTCTGAGTTCAAATTCCACCGAGGTCAACTTTGCCTTTCATCCTTTCAGAGTCGATAAATTAACACTGGGGTCGATGTAATCAACTAGTCCCCTTCCCCAAAATTTCCAAGGCCTCATGTTCTGCATTCAAATTCTGCCGGGGTTGAACTTTGAATTCCATCAAGGTCAGTTTTGCCTTTTCCTATTTTTTGGATTGATAAAATAAAGTACCAGTCATGTACTAGGGCAATGTAATCAACTTGCCTCTTCCCTTCATAAACTGCTAACCTTGTGCCAAAAATTAGAAAGAATTGTTTTTATTAATATTATTACATTGATTAGTTGGCAGCTGTTTTATTTGATCAGGCTGCATACATCTCCCATATTAAACCAATCAATAACACTTAGTTGTAATGAATCATATTTATCTCCATGCAAAATGAACACCTGCATACACACTCATTGTTTTTAAAAACGTTAATTAAAAGCATTAATAAAAAGTATTATTTAAAAGTATTGTTTTGGAAGCAGAGGTGCGTGGCTTAGTGGTTAGGGTGTCAGCACCATAATCTTAAGATTGTGATTTCGATTCCTGGACTGGGCGACGCGTTGTGTTCTTGAGCAAAACACTTCATTTCATGTTGCTCGAGTCCACTCAGCTGGCAAAAATGAGTAACGCTGTGATGGACTGGCGTCCCATCCAGCTGGGGAACACATACGCCATAGAAACTGGGAAACCGTGCCCATGAGCCTGGCTAGGCATTAAAAGGGCGCATTTATATTTTTGTGGTGGCGCGTGGCTTAGTGGTTAGGGTGTCAGCACCATGATCATAAGATTGTGGTTTCGATTCCTGGACCAGGCAACACATTGTGTTCTTGAGCAAAACACTTCATTTCATGTTGCTTGAGTCCACTCAGCTGGCAAAAATGAGTAACGCTGTGATGGACTGGCGTCCTATCCAGCTGGGGAATACAAACACCATGGAAACCAGGCCCATGAGCCTGGCTAGGCTTTAAAAGGACACATTTATTTATTATTTTATTTATTATTTTGGAACATTATATAAATAGCAAATGAAATTGCTATTTGATTTTATGGAATTTATGACATTTATAGTAATATTACCAACAAGAACCAGAAATGAAATAAAAAGCGTGAGCTTGAAGCCGTTTTTACACATGTTGTTCACAAAAATTTTAAATGAAAGATCATAAAGATAAGTGTTTTCTTCAAACTTTCAGCTCATATTTCAAAAAGCACAGTGGATATTCAAAAGAAAACCAGGCTCAGTTTATCAGCTGATTATTGGAAATGAGTAACTTTGAGTAATGGAAATCAGAGCCTTTCATTTATAATGTATTAAAGAACATACTACATTTGTATTGAGTCCTGTAATTTATCACTTCAGGTGAACCAACAAATATGTGTATGTATGTGTGTGTATGTACCATAAACATCATCACCATTTAATGCCTGTTTTCCATGCTGGCATAGGTCAGATGGTTTAACAGGAGCTGACCAGCTGAAGGGCTGCCTGTTTTGGCATGTTTTCTATGGCTGGATGCCCTTCCTAACACTAACCACTTTACAGAGTGTGCTGGGTGCTATTATGCATGCTTTTTTACATGGCACCAGCACCTACAAGCCCACAAGATTAAGGATGCTCAGCTGGAGAGGGTTGCAGAGGACAAGCCTGAATGCAAGGGCAGCTGTGCTTTTACTAAGCTTGACATGTCTTTTCAAGCACAACAAACCACCACCACACACACACGCATATATTTCATCCTCATCAGTACCACTGTTTTACACTTGCTTTCCATTTAAGTATGACTTAGGTTGGCTGTCATGGTCCAAGTCTATTCTTATTTGGAGTGACAATTGCCTTAGATGACTAAGAGGACCTCATTCATATGTTTTGCCCTTGTTTTGGTTCCTATGGCAGGATGCATTTTATCATGGGACCAGCACTAGAGAGATTGCCAAGCAGTTGACAGTTTGAGCAGGGTTAAAGTAGTGAGGGTGATGATTTTTATGTTAGAAGATGAGAAGTTAAAGTATGAAAGAAGGAACAAGAACAAGTTTATTGTGGTACAAGAGCTACATGGTTATTCACATTACAGAAGAGAGGATGGAAGGAACCAGGGTGGAGCTGAAGAAGATAGATAAAATAGTGGTGAAGGGGTGTCAGGGCAGGCTTTCAAAGTACAAGGTAAGAAGTGAGTTGAGGCTGAAAACAAGAAATGTGGCTGGGTGGAAGTTACAAATGTATATGGAGCATATGTGTGTGTGTGTGTGTGTGTGTTTGTGTGTGTACATGTGTGTGTGTGTGTGTGTGTGTACACACACAAATTTCAAAATATATCTAGGTATACCAAGCCATTGCTGTAATTTGTGCAATGAACATACACAAATCTCTAAAATGTCTTTATATAGGTGCAGGTGTGGATATCTGGTAAGCAGCTTGCTTCCCAACCACATGGTTCTGGGTTCACTTCCTCAGCATGGCATCTTGGACAAGTGACTTTTACTATAGCCTCAGGTCAATGAAAGCTTTGTCATATATATTGGGTTATCCCATAAATAATGTAGTTTTTTTATACTTCTTTTATTTTCCAAAATTAAGATTAACAAAGTTCTTTTTAAATCTAAAATATACTCTCTGTCATTTTCTACAATGCTTTTACATCCATCTGGTAGACTTGAAGGCCCCACTTCCAAAATTCTCTTGTCCATGAAGAAAAGTACTTCTCCAGTACTGTTCTGACCTCATCTACAGAATTCATATTGTTTCCGTCCAAATGATTTTGCAGAATAAATGATAATCAGATGGGGTATTGTCTGGCGAATATGGTGAGTGGGGCATGTGATCTCCATATGCTGCATTAATATTCCTTGCACGTTCTGTTGCGTTGTTGCCTTTATTGAATTAATAAAGCAAAATATCCTGAATAAGTTCCTTTGTCACTGCCATTATAGCTTTGAAAAAATAACTCAAAATCGAACTGCACTCTTCAAAACTTGCACTAAGAATAAGTACAAGGTAAAATTACTACCTGTTTCTATAGCAAGTTGTTTATCTCATATAGCAGGTAGTTTATCTCGTCCCACTCTGATATTTAGCTCATGCAGTTGAAGAAACTGTATTATTTATGGGATGAACTAATATACGCATGTGTGTCTTTGTGTCTTTGTTCGTCACTGCTTGGCAACCAGTGTTGGTGTGTTTACATCACTGTAATCTAGCAGTTCAGAAGAAGAGATTGATAGAATAAGGACAAGGCTTAAGAAGAAAAGTACTGGAGTCAATTCATTTAACTAAAAACTTTTTGAGGCAGTGCCTCAGTATGGTTGCAGTCTAATGACTGAAACAAGTAGAAGGTGAAAAATAAAAAAATATTGATCTTTCTATAGACATGGAAAGAGGGACAATTTTGACTAGTTTCCAGTCCATTGGATGAACTTTCCATAAAAGCCACATATCCCACTTTCTCTGCCCAGTAAAAGATACATATAGGTTGCAGCTGGTTATAGCCACTGAATTAAATCATGTTAAATCAATAAATTTAATTTGAATAAAAATTACTAATCTAGCAACTTACACATTTCAAATTATTGAAATCTACTGATTTGTGCAGCTGTAATTAATTTATTATCATCTCTGCACCATTCATATTTACAATTAGTCACCCCACCCCATCCACTTTTAACTATTCATGATATTCATATTTGCTGCATGGAAAATGTACTTTTTCAGTAAAAAATACCCTGTAAATTACCATCCATCTCCCATAATGACACCTGAGAAGTTGTTGTGGTGGATTTCCGAAATCAACAAAATGGTTGGCAGCAGATGTAGTTGGACACTGGTAGGTGGGCTGCAGTGATGGACGCAGTACATTCCGAATGGGTATGACATGACTAATTACAGCACATTTAATTCAGTACATAATAAGGGTGGAGGCACATGGCCTAGTGGTTAGAGCAGTGGACTCGCAGTTGAGGGATCGTGGGTTCGAATCTCAGACCAGGCGATGTGTGTGTTTATGAATGAAACACCTAAGCTCCATGCGGCTCCAGCAGAAGGTAATGGGGATCTTCTGCTGACTCTTTTGCCACAACTTTCTCTCACTCTTTCCTCCTGCATCTTGCAGCTCACCTGTGACTGACTAGTGTCCCATCCAGGTGGGGAACCTATATGCCAAGGAAACCAGGAAACCAACCCTTATGAGCCAGGCATGGCTTGAGAAAGAACAAACAACAACAAACATAATAGTGTTGTGTACTGCAATAATACCTGGCAGCAAACCACCAGGTAGGTGAGCATTGTCTGGTAATTTCTCTCAGACATGGGCAAATGTCTACTACAATAACCCATAGGCTGACTAAAGCCTTGTGAATGGATAGAAAGCAACGGAAAGAAAACTGTAATGGCTGTGTGGTAGGAAGCTTGCTTCCCAACCTCATGGTTCCAGGTTCAGTCAGAAACTATGTGATAAATTTGGGCCATCATATTACAGGTAGAATTTATGTGATACATAATTTATATAGTTTGATGTTTTTGTTAGATTTGAATGAAATATGACAACCACTCATGAACTACATGGAAAATATGTGTTTAAACAATGTACAGTCGCAAACATCATCATCATCATTGTTTAATACATGCCAGCACTCTCCATGGTTTTAACAAGGAGCTGGTTAGTAGGGAGCTGTCCAGACTCCAACTGTCTCTTGTAACATGGTTTATTATTCCTTTACTGCCCACAAGGGGCTAAATGCAGACAAGACAAACAAGGGCAGAGAAACAGATTAAGTTGATTATATCGACCCCAGTGTATAACTGGTACTTATTTAATTGACCCCAAAAGGATGAAAGGCAAAGTCGACCTCGGCGGAATTTGAATTCAGAACACAGTGGCTGATGAAATACTGCTAAGCATTTCGCCTGGCGTGCTAACAGGCAAAATGTAGCATGGTTTCTATGGCTGTATGCACTTCCTAATGACAGAGTGTGCTGGGTGCTTTTTACATGCCACTGGCATGGGTACGTTTATGCAGCACCAGCATGGATATGTTAAGACAGCAACAGCATGGGCGCTTTTTAAGTGGTACCGGCACCTTTTTGTTGCAATATTTCTGTTGAAATATACAGACTTTGCTTCAAATAATTTTCAAAATAATTCTTTTATGTGTTTCAACCCAAAAGCTGTGGCCATGCTGGAAGAAATTACAAAATTAACTTTTTTCATTATTAAGCTGGTATTTAGGACCTAAAGAAAAAAAAAAACATGAAATTTTGATAGAAGGTTTTAATTAGAATCACTTTAAAACAGGTAGGAAGTTTCTATTGCAGAATCAGGTGTAGGATGGTGTCAAAAGGGTTACAGGAAGAGAATTTGCAGAATATTCACTGAGATTTAGTGTCTTTTGGAATAAACTTTCACACACCCATTATATCTGCAACAATATTTTATTTAAATATCGTATTTGTACAGATGTATGGTGTGAATAAACAATGACTATTGGGAAAAGAGGTGGCGTTTGATATTGGTAGAGGATATCTGGGGCAGAAGAATAATAAAGAAAATGTGGAAAGGTACAGTGAGGTCAGATCTCAAGATTCTGACGTCAATGGGATCATTTCTCTTTTCAGTCTCAAATTTGTGTATATAATTATGCGGATGACAAAAATTTATAAACTCTCAAGTGAACATGAAATAATTCGTTTCATTTTAACATCATATTACATTGAAAGACATAGCAGTTAATTGAACCATTTTATACATACATATCATACCTATGTTACCTATGTACATATGAATGTACATGTGTACATACATACACATGTATGTATGCATAATTGTATGTATAGATATATTTATATATATATATATATATATATCTATATATATATATATGTGTATGTATATATATATACATAGAGATATCTTTTATCTCTATCTTGAACGTGTTTCTTGTTTTAATCATTGAATGGTAGCCGTGGGAAACAAACAGACTATGAGGTATATATATATGTATATTGGGTTATCCCATAAATAATGCGGTTTTCTTATACTTCTTTTGTTCTTCAAAATTAAGATTAACAAAGTTCTTTTTTAATCTAAAATACACTCTCCTTCATTTTCGACAATGTTCTTACATCTATCTGGTAGACTACAAGGCCCTTCTTCCAAAATTCAGCTTGTCCGTGACGAAAACTACTCCTCCAGTACTGTTCTGACCACGTCTACAGAATTCATATTGTTTCTGTCCAAATGATTTTGAAGACTACGGAATAAATGATAATCAGATGAGGCAATGTCTAGCGAATATGGTGGGTGGGGCATTGTTTCCCATTCAAACTGCTCCAGCCTTTGGAATGTCATCCTCGCTGTATGTGGCTGAGCATTATCCTGATGGAAGAAAACCTTTTGCCTTGAAACCAAAATGGTCTTTTTTTTTTGCAAGTGCTGACTTAAGCCACTCAAGCTGCTCACAGCACATCTCCTTTGTTATCATTTGGCTTGGGTTTAAAAGTTCAAAGTGGACTAAACTGTTCACATCCCACCAAACAGATAACAGCACCTTACATGGGTGAAGGTGTTCTTTAGCCAGGGGTACCGATATTTCTCCTTTCCTTACCCACTGTCTTCAGTGCTTGACATTTTTATAGAGAACCCATTTCTCCTCAGCAGTCACTATTCGGTTCAAAAAGGTTCCATTTATGAGACGTGACAGCAAAGAAGAGCAGACATTCACTCTCTTAAAAAGATTGTGAGGAACTCATTAACCCTATCTAATAACTTTTCTGATGGCATGCTGGTGTCGATGAATGGTTGAATGACCAAATCCAAGCTTCTCTGCTAGTTTCTCAAGAGTTACGATGAGATTTTGTTCCACCAGGGTTTGCAAGATGTCTACAGATATTCCCGGACAAGGCTCGTTTTCTAGGCTGTAGTTTCTGGCTCAGAATTTCTGGAACTACTGTTGACACTGGCTTATGCTTATTGTCTGATCCTCATATACTGTATTAATATTCCTTGCACTTTCCATTGTGTTTTTGCCTTTATTGAACTTGTAGCAGAGCTACATATTACATAGTAATATGTGAGTCGACTTGCACAGCAGATGAGATGTCTAGCCTCACTTTAATTCACTAGCCTTGCTTCGATACAGTAGCTTCGTTCTGAGACACTAGCCTTGTTCTGAGCTACACTGTAGAAACAACCTCAGTTCCTGCCAGGCTTTGGTCAAAGACACATGTCTTCTCTGCAGCTCCACATGCAACTCACATATCTATTCATCTCGACACAAAATATATGGTTCGTAAACGAAGAGGTTTTATCCCACACACATTCTCAAAATGACTGTTCTCATTACACACATGCATACATAATGTGATACAAATATTATATGTTACTTCTTTCAGTGTAGAAGCAAAAATCAAAACTTTGTTTGTATGTAAACACACATGTTTTTGTATCATGCTAAATGCTTCCACCACAAAGGAGGAACACAGAATAAACAAAATATTTATATGGAAAAATGTCTTATGCACACAACCACAGCTGTACTTTATATATATATATATATGAATATGTGTATGTATGTGTATATATATATAATATATATATATATATTATATATATATATATTCTAGTTTGAGCTCAGAGCTGCGGCCATGCTGATGCAGTAATTTTAGGGAATATTACTTCCAAGTACACAGGAAAAAGATATTCAAATTAGATGTGCTGAAATGAACATCTCTCAATGTTTAATTTGTATATATAAAAGTAGTTTTAAAGGCAGAACCACCTTCAACTCAATCAACACTGAAAGATTTTATACCTAACCTCTCTATAAAATGTTAAATATTAAATCTTATACTAACTATATCTATTCTGAATTCTGTATTTTCCGGAATTCAGAATAGATATAGTTACTATAAGATTTAATATCTAACATTTTATGGAGTGGTTGGGTATAAAATCTTTCAGTGTTGATTTAGTTGAAGGTGGTTCTGTCTCTAAAACTACTTTTATATATATATAAATACATACACATACATGCATACTCATATACATACACAGACATGTATATGTATCTGCCTGCCTACCTACCTGTCCGCCCAGCTGTCTATTCATTCGTCTATCTATCTATCTATTCACCTATATATATATATCATCATCATCATCGTTTATATATATATAAAGTGAGAGAGAGAGAGAGAGAGAGAGAGAGAGAGAGAGAGAGAGAGAGAGAGAGAGAGAGAAGAGAGAGAGAGAGAGCAAGAGCATGCAGTTTTGATGGAGTTGCTAAACCTGAAATAAGATATTTGATGTATGAGGAGAGAGAGAGAGAGAGAGAGAGAGAGAGAGAGAGAGAGAGAATGACAGATGGAGGGTGGGAACTTTAATGTTGTCAGCTG
>NC_043001.1:89126464-89211464 GCF_006345805.1 Octopus sinensis | reverse complement strand
TCCTAAACCATGAGTCAGTTGTGGATGAAACAATGATTGATACTATGCAACAAAGATTTATCATTGATCCTTAAATTACACACCCTCAAAAGATGAGGTAATGACATAAATAAGTAAATTGAATCTTGGTAAGGCACCTGGAAGGGATGGAATTTGTACTGAGGTCTTGTGATTTGGTGGTGATTACATCATACAGTCCCTTCATGAACTTATAAGCATAGTCTGGCGGGATGGTGCAATGTTTAAGGACTGGAAGGATGAAATCTCTCTTCCTCTCTGTAAAGGAAAAGAAGCCAGAACAATGTGTGGTAACTATAGAGGTATTGGCCTACTATCAGCTGCTGGCAAGGTTCTGGCAAATATTCTTCTTACCCACCTGAATGGGTATCTCATAAATGATGTCCTATCTGAATCTCAATGTAGCTTCCGATCTGGTAGAGGGGCAATGGACATTATTTTCACAGCAAGACAGATGCAGGAGAAGTGCTCTGACCAGAATATGGATCTTGTCCAGGTATTCATTGATTTAACCAAAGCCTTTGATACTGTGAATAGGGCCTTGATATGGAAAATACTTGGCAAATTTGGATGTCTGGATCACTTTCTTTCTATAATTAAAGCATTTCATGATGGGATGGAGGCTTGAGTCAATGTTGGTGGTGGCATGGTGGGATCCGTTCCTGTAGAGAATGGTGTCAAGCAGTGTGACATCCTTGCTCCAACTCTCTTTTCTTTGTACTTGGCTGCTGCTTTTACTCATGCTTTTGCTAAGGTTAGCTCTCTGGGAATGTATGCCAGGTATCAATCTTCTGGCTACCTCTTTAATCTGTGCTGATTTTCTGCCAATTCAAAACTTTTCCAGTCTCTTATTTGTGACCTCCTTTATGCAGATGACTGTGATTTAGTCAGTCATACAGTGGATGATATGCAAATACTTATGAATCATATTTCTGCTTCTTGTAAGGCATTTGGACTCAGCATTAGCCCAGACAAGATTGTTGTAATGTTCCAGCCTGCACCAGGAAATCCATATGTAGAACCAGCTATTTTGGTTGAAGGAACAATACTGAAAGTGTAGACAGGTTTGTCTACCTGGGCAGCACACTCAGCTGTTCTTCCTCCTTGGATGATGAAATATCTTTCAGGCTGCAGAGAGCAACTGATTCCTTTCACAAGGCAAACAAAAATTGCTGTATACTATACATGTGCATGGTATACTCATGTAAGACATGGACCCTCTGCAAACGTCATGTAAAAGGCCTTGAACGCTTTCATCAGAGATATCTGAAACACATTCTGAATGTTGGCTGGACCATATAAACTCAAGACACACAGGCCCTGAGGAAAGCTGATATCTTGAGTATTGAGGTGATGGTGCACAAGCACCAATGACATTGGGCTGAACACCTTATTAGAATGAAGAGTAACAGGATCCTTAAACAGATACTATATGGGGAACTTGTTAGTAGAAAGAGACCTTAGCAGAAACCAAGGCTTTAAGGACTGAGTCAAGTCCTTGTTAAAGGCCTGTGATAGGTAGGAGACTAACTAGGAGAGCAATGCCTGTCATTGCCACAGATGGAGGAAGCTGGTCAAGGAGGGGTCAATACTTTTGAGAGAGCATGTATTCTACACGAAGAATTTAAGCGTGCTGCTTGGAAGCGCACTGCTGGTGTAGTGAATGAGGAAAGCTTGGTTTGCAATGTCTGCAGTTGTATATGCTTGTCAAGAGCAGGGCTCATTAGACATTAATGGAGCCACAAATGCAAAATATAAGTTAGTCCTAGAGTACACAATGTTCCTAAAGGTCAGCAATGGTCTTCCTCAGTGATGAGTGGATGGGCATCATGTATGTATGTATGTATGTATGTATGTATGTGCGTGTGTGTATGTGTGTGTATGTGTGTGTGTGTGTGTGTGTGTGTATGTATGTATGTATAGACGTGTATGCATTTTGGGTAAATGCACACACACACACACACCACACACACATACACACATATTTACTTGTTTCAGTCATTAGACTGTGGCCATGCTGTAGCACTATCTTGAAGAAGTTTAGTTGAATGAATTGACCCCAGTACTTAGATTTTTAAAGCCTGGTACTTATTCTATCAGTCTTGTCTCCAGAACTGCTAAGTTACAGGGATGTAAATACATCAATACTGGTTGACACAGGGTGGAGTTGGGGACAAACACTGACACAAACACACATACACACTCACACACGATGGGCTTCTTTCAGTTTCCATTAACCAAATCTACTTACAAGGCTTTGGTCAGCCTGAGACTGAACCTAGAATCATATGATTGGGAAGCAAGCTTCTTATATATAAATATCATTGGTAAATCATGAATCTGAAAAAGAAGCACCTTCTAAGTTATAGAGCAGTATATCAGTATATATAGAACAGTGTATCTATAGAACACATGACCTCTCTGAGGCCATGTACCTACAGGTTTTGGGGTTTGATCTTATGCTGTAAAGCTAAGCGCTTTATGGACATGAAATCTAGGGTAATCCCATAGGCCAGCCTTATCCACCGTTATATATATATATAAACAAACTTCAGGTTAGTTCAAATTTATTTCAAATTCTAAAGGTAATTTCATGGCAGCTTACTGTGGAGAAAAAATTCTTGCTTTAGGCCAAAAAGTGTAAGGACAACATTATCAGCTCAGAGTGCCCTTTGTGAACCATTAGATGCATTTCTGGATTCTTAGGTGTCTTCAGTAACATATACCGAGAGAAGCAACTCTGAGCTAACTGAAAGCTTTAGCATTATCAGAAATCTTTTAATGCTATTTACTGATTTGTACTGATAATGCAGTCCTTACACCTTTTTACCTAAAGCAAGAACTGTTTCACCATGGTAAAAACAGCAGTGAAATTGTCTTTAGAAGTCGAAATATCCCAAACATATTTGAACATAAAGTTTGTATATTTTCCAACATTGCTTTGCACTACTACTCATTCACACACACACACACACACACACACACACACACACACGTCAATCTGTTGCAGGGTTACCCATTTACAGCTGAGTGGACTGGAGCAGCATGAAATGAAGCATTTTGCTGATCAAAACCACAATCTTGTGATCGTAAGTATAACACTTTAACCACTAGGCCATGGGCCTTTATATATATATATGTATATATATATGTATATATATATATATATATATATTATATATATATATATATATATATATATATATATATATATATATATATATATATGATTGTAATAAAGATATATGTATATCTTTTAGATTTGTTTAGAGGAAATGTTTTTGAGTACACATGTAAAAGCTGCTATTTTATTATGTTGGCTATGGCCTAAGGATACCAACAGGCAATAGCAGTTTTATGGGGTTATAATAATAATAATAATGATAATAATAATAATAAGTATTAATAATAATAATTCAATCCATGGATTATTATTATTATTATTATTATTATTATTATTATTATTATTATAACTCATGATACTTGAGTAGAAGATCTATCAAGTCAAGTAAAATCATAGTCATGGTAGATACTGGTGTCATGCAACTAGCACCCATACCGGTGGCACATAAAAGCACCCATTACATGCTCAGAGTGGTTGGCATTAAGAAAGGCATCTGGCCATAGAAACCATGCCAAATCAGACCAGAGTCTGGTGCAGCCCCTCAGCTTACCAGTCTTGGTCAAACCGTCTAACCTGTGCTAGCATGGTCAATGGATGTTACATGATGATGATGATGATATGCATTGTCTATTTCTTTGGTGACCAGACTATCAGATGTCCGTATGCCCTTATACATTGCTTGCCTCAGTTCACTTCCAAATCTTGGTCCAAATTGTTTGACTCGGTCATCTTCCTATGATCTTGGAGGTTCTCCTGAGTGTTCTCTTTCAATCTCTTGGAAACCACTGGACAACTACATGAGTTTACTTGTAGTCTGAACTTTGCAACATGTTCTGCTCAATTATGGTGTGTGTGTGTGTGTATTTACATACATACATACATACATACATACATACATGCATACACACACACACACACACACACACACAATTGTTTAATGAATACAAGAGTGAGCTACTTCAAATTTCCTGATCAATAGTGCAGTAATCAGACAGACTAGTACAGTGTACTATGCATGGTCTAGTAATTGTTCAGCTTCAAATTACATGTCCACACTGTGAGGAAATGGAAGAAAAATAACTAGACAAAAAAATCATGAGGTAAAATTACAAGAAAGTGTTAAAGAAAAATGGGTATAAAAGTTATGTTCCTTTAACATGTTAGATGAAGAGAATTGTTCATGTGAAATGTTTCCAACTACATAGTAAAGGTAGTCAAATGGTGAAAATGCTAAAGTGCATTAAAGTGTCTCTAATCTGGTCTTCCAGTTCAATAACAGAAATTTGTTGAGATGCCTATGTCTTGTACAAATTTCTGACCTCATGTTTAGAAGGCTGGTTAAATTCTTTGATCTGATAAGGGTGTGTGTTCTTTCAGCTATACCAAGCCTGCACTTTTTTGACCCATTAATGAATGAACTAGATCTCTGTACAGTGTTCCACTTGATGGTGTATGGCATACTACTGCCCTTCAAGCTCCAGATAAAGCTTGCTAATTTTGGGCTTTACCTTTTGTCTATGTGCTTGAAAAAGACTGGTGGTATGTGAATGTCATTTTGAAGCCACTTTTGCACCAGCCAATGTATTTTATCCTTCAGTATAGAGGTGACCTCGACCTCATAGATGACTGAGCCAACCATGTGTGCCTGGTTTAGTGGGCAAGTATCACAGTTCTTGTAAACTGAACTGACATAGACTTCAGAGTTTCATTTCAGAGTTTACCTACCTACCTACCTACCTACCTACATACCTACCTACCTACCTACCTACATACCTACCTACATACCTACCTTCCTACCTACCTACATACCTACATAGAAATTTATTGTAACTCAAAAAATATGCACAAATACATACACAAATATTCCCAGTGAAAAATTCCACATATACTCAATAAGTGTTTAGAGACACACACACACACACACACATGTATGCATTCTGATTAAAGTTTTTCAAATTGTTAACTACTTTTATCTCAGCTAATATACAGAGAAGCAGCTATTTTCACTAAGAAGAAAGTATAGCCTTTAAATTTTAAAAAATTATCCAAGTTTCTGTCAAGGCAAATTAAAGACTGCTTCCTGAAACTAGTGGACATTCTTGGCAATTTCTGAAAGTGGAAAATTTCATAACCCTGTACATACATACATAAGAAGTACCAATCTCTAACTGTGGAGGGAACCTGTGGTGGAGGTGGACCCAAGAAGACATGGGACGAGGTGGTGAAGCATGATCGTTGAACTTACAAAGCCTTACAAAGGCAATGACTGGTGACCGAAACCTTTGGCGATGTGCTGTGCTTGAGAGGACCCATCAAGCCAAGTGCACCCATGCTAGTGGCATGTAAAGAACATCTTTTGAACAATGGGCCTCACAGAGGCAAAGTGGCTGAGTTCCTTTCGAGTGTTGGACCTCAAAGAGGCAATGACCAAGACCTTTGGCATTATGTTGTGCTTGAGAAGACCCATCAAGCTGAGCAAAGCTGCAGTTATGGCAGATACCAGTGTCATGCAAATTGGCATCCATGCCAGTGGCACATAAATGCACCCCGGTGTCACACAAATGGCACCCATGCTGGTGGCATGTAAAAACACCCATTGCACTCTCAGAGTGGTTGGCATTCGGAAGGGCATCCAGCCGTGGAAAACCATGCCAAATCAGACTGGAGTCTGGTGCAGCCTTCCAGCATGACTGTCCAGTCAAACTGTCCAACTCAAGCCAGCATGGACAACAGATGTTAAATGATGATGATGATGATATAATTTGTTTTTTGAAGTCATTCAAGGCCATTCAAAGTAGACTTCATGCATGGTGCCAGCAAGATGGGGCAACTGCTCGTAACGCAAGAGAAACAATGCAGTTGCTACAGCAGTGCTTTGGAGAGAGAATAATCTTCTGCTATGGCAATATCAACTGGCCATCATGTTCCCCAGACTTGACTAGCCCAAACTTCTTGTGGGAATACCTGTCAAAGAAGGTTTACGTCAACAAACCAGAGACCCTGGTGCAACTGAAGGAGAAGATCAATAGAGAAATCAGAGAAGTGGGGTCTGAAACTCTTGAGGGTGTTAAGGCGCAAGTCTTGGAAAGGGTATGGATGTGTGAAGCTGAAAATGGCTGCCATTTAAGCGATATCATTTTTCATATGTAATGTAGTGGTGTTGCAAAATTTGTCTTGTGTATATTAATTTCCATTATGTCTTTTATATTGTATCAAAATTTCATGCATTTATTTGTAAAGTTAAGGGAGTTATTAAAAATTGAAACCCATCAGTGACTATTGGGACTCTGTATATGTGTGTGTGTGTATGAAAGAACATCATCTTCATCATTTAACATTCAGATGAAATTTGTTGAGGCAGATTTTTCCACAACCTTTCAGGTTGCCAACCCTGATTTGTTTCTTAACAAGGCAATATTTTCTCAAGGGTATGGCTATGGCCTGACCAGTTTACAAGGAAGACTGGAAATGAAGGATATTGCTCGCATGACTGTGATGTTTATTTACAATCATCACATGAAGTCACAACAAGAACACACACACACACACACACATATATACACATGTACAACTTAAAAATTAAAACAGCCTCCAAGATAAAACACAACCAGCCAGATATTGTTGTGTAAGACCACAAGGAAAAGATATGTTCTGTTGTGGAAATCAGATGCCTTCTGGACACTAATATGGTTAAAAAAATACAAGAGATAGAGGACATCTATAGACCGTTGTATGTATAAGTAAAACTGAAGTATAAACTTACAAAGGACAGTTCAATGACATACAGTCAAAGAAGGTCAAACTTTCAACTCAAACTATCATTTTCAAATTTTCCAGTTAAAAATAACAATGCCTCACTCTATACTGTGTGTAACTCCCAGGCTCCCAGGCCAGTCAACTGAATAATTGTTTAAACATTGTCTATGGTGTCTTGATATAATAATTACACCTAAGTTATGATGTCACTTGTCAGCTAAATTATTACATTACCTCTAATATGTCAAGAATGTATGAACGTAGATACAAATCTAACCATTCCAGGATCAAATGATTTGTTTTTCTTATTCATTTGCAAAAGTTGCTTAGTTATTTTGATTTCTCATCTTACTGTGTTGTGTCAGCATTTAGATATAAAGTTGTGCAGTACAGTGTGTATATATGTTGTGTGTGTGTGTATGACTATGTGCATGTAGTGAGAAAGAGAAAGAGTCAGCAAAGGAGAGGGAGAGCGGTGAGCTAGAGAAAATTTGTAGTATGTAGTTCACTAAAATGGGCTTATGTGTGTATGGAGAGGGAGAGAAAGAGATAGAGATAGATAGATAGATAGATAGATAGAGAGAGAGAGAGAGAGAGAGAAGAGAGACTGTACTGCACAGAATTTTGAATGTTTATGTGTATGTATGAGTGTAAGTGTATGCTATGTTTGTATACACGTGCATCAATTTTAAATAACTCCATGGTACTTCAAATACAACTGTTAAGTTTTGAAATTACATTTATAGAAGTGGATCTAAAAATTAATGAACAAGAAAAATAATGTTTATTGGCATTGTAAACCCCACTATCATATATGGCATTTTAAGAGCTCAACTCCCCATTGTTGCTGATTTTGCTTCTTTGGCTATAATATGGCACACTCTTCTAGAGTGATTGGCAAATGAAAGGAGAAAGTATAGTCTTGCCACACATGTGTCACTAAAAAAATGCAGCCAGTAAATTCTGTAAAACAGCAGGTGATAAGAACATCCAGCCATGGAAGCCGAGCCAAATGGGTACATATGACCACCACACTGTGTCAACCTGTCCATCCAATGCCAGCATGGAAAGTGGATGTGATATGATTATGACTATGATGATGTTGATGATGACGATGTAGATGATGATGATGATGATGAGGAGGAGGAGGAGCAAGAGGCAGATGCACATGGCTGGCAGCATGCAAATTCTAATTTATTTGAGATCATTCCATCAGAGAAAGAATTAAAATTTTACTCTATAAGGGTTGTTATGAAACAGTTCTGATAGTTGTAGGGAATGGACAATAACAGAAACATTAACTGAAAAAATAAATGTTTGACATTTACTCTTTTTTATGTTTTGTAATTGGAATTAATTTTCTTGAAAGAATAAATAAAGATTTCTAACAGGCACATCTGTCTGCTGTACTCCCATTGTTTCACAAGTACTTCTCAAGAGTAAAATAACTGTTTTCACTATAATCATAATTCCTGAAATTTTGAGGGAGGATATTAGTCAGTTACACTGGCCTCAATGCTCAACTGTGGTGCTTATTTTATCGTCTTCAGAAAGGATGAGGGGCAAAGTCGACAATGGTAGAATTTGAACTCAGAGTGTAAAACCGGAAGAAATGCCACTAAGAATTCTGTCTGGCATGATAATGATTCTGCCAGCTTGATGACCTTTAAGAATAAAATAATGAATGGATTATTGATGAAGGAATACAGACTTTCAGTTGATAATATTTTACAATAGAAAAATTAATATTTATGGGACATTTTGAGAAGACCAAATGTACCACTGGCTACTCTGCTGAATCACAAAAATTGAGTTCACAGAACTGTATCATGTTGGAGAAATATTGTGAAAAAGACATTCATGAATCAAGTTAAGGAGGATCTACTCAAATACATTGTTAGATTTAATGATACTGCTGACCATTGTGACAAACATTCATTAATCAAGTTGTTGGTTTTAGGCAGATATGATGTTACATTTAATTATACTGCTGAACATTGTATTAAACATTCATTAACCAAGTTAATAAGGATCTAGTCAAATATACTGTTAGGTTTAACTCATTGATTGTATGATTAAATTCCAAGGTCATTCCCCCTAATGATGTTAGTTATCCATCAAAAAATAGAATTGCTATTTTCTGCAAGTCCTATCACCTCATAATAAACATGAGACATAACTCACAAAAGATAGTTCTAATGGGAAATATCTCAACAAAAGATAAACTGGTATATAAAACTGCTTTGTACTGTTTGCAGTAATAAAATTTTGAGTGAGTATGACTGATTTCCACATTAATAGTGTTAAGGATACTAGTGACCTTTGTGAAAACCATCTATTTACCAAGTTAATGAGAATGTAGTGTGATGCTACTGACAGAGTCGTTAGCACACCAGGGAAAATGCTTAGTGGAATTTTGTTCATCTTTACATTCTGAGTTCAAATTCTACTGAGGCTGGTTTTGCCTTACATTCCTTTGAGGTCGATAAAATAAGTGAATACTTGGGTCTAATATCTAATGAGACGGATGCATCCTATGTGCCCATGAAGCTTTAAGTCATACAGAGGTAAGTCAAACTGTTTTTAAAAATATATTCAACTGCCACCAAATGTGTTGAGTGCAACCTTCTTTTGCTTGTCCACTGCCAACCACTTTACAGAGAGAACTGAGTTATTATTTTTTTGTGACATTGCCATGAATGAAGTCACTAAGTAATTTGCAAGACAAGACATCTTGATGTGCCACAGTAATGAGAGAGGTGGGTTTGTAACAAGAGTTGAGAGCATGGTAGAAGGACATATTTGCTGTAGAGGAGATACATTGTTACTCCAGCCGGGAAAGAAGAAAAGACGGGGAAGATAAAGTATCAGGGCATACTTCAAGCTACATGAAGGTGGATAAAGAGAGAATAGGGACAGAATCAAGTCTGGCTGGTTGGTAGGTTCTTGAATATATGCAAGGAGGGTGATAGATGGAGATAAAAGTGAATGCAGTGAAGAAGTGAATGGTGAACATGGAGGCATAATAAATAGCAAATCTTAGTTTGGTGAAAGATAAGTGAGTCACATAGTAGGGGTTGATGATAGTGGCAAAGCATAATAAAACTGTGGACAGATAAGAATAGGAGGATGATGTAATGTAAAATATAGGAGAGAGAGAAGATGCAAAGTAGCAAAGATGGAGATCATAGGCACTTAGAGATGGATATAGTTAGCTGGAAAAAAGGTGGGTGGGGTGTTGATGGCAGATATGAGAGGATGTTTAGGAGAAATGAGCATGCAACAGAAAATAAAGTGGTAAGGAATGATGTTGAGAGTGCAGAATAGGTGACAAGGGAAGCAGTTCCAAAGACACAGTTCACTGGTAGCAGAAAAGTGGGGAAGGAATATATGCAGTTTTGCTCTTATATTTTTATAGCATCTGAGGAAATAGTACAATAGAAAGGCAAAGGAAGGTTGGGAGTTATGAAGATGAGTTGTGTGGAAAGTTTGATAGGTTCAGATAGAGTGTGGTGTATAGATATTAATGATGTGCTTCTAGGATTGCATTTTTGCTGAAATGCATGAGTCTTCTTGAGCATGACAAATTACCAATCAGCTTGATCTTTTGTTATCTCCTCCACAAAGCTCATCAACCCAAGGTTGATCTTCACTACTTTGTCACATGTCTACCTGACTCTCCTTCCACAAGTTCCATCAACATCTTAAATGTTCCTTCTCGAGCCATGCCAGGCTCATAAGGGTTAGTTTCCTGGTTTCAGTGGCATAGAAATTCCCCACCTGGATGGGACACCAGTCCGTCGCAGGATTACTCATTTTTGCCAGCTGAGTGGACTGGAGCAATGTGAAAATGAAGTGTTTTACCCAAGAACACAATGCATCGCCCGGTCCAGGAATTGAAACAACAACCTTACAATCATGAGTTCAACACCCTAACCACTAAGCCATGCACCTCCACTCCATCAACATCTAGCGATAAATATTTTTTAATGCATCTGTCCTCACCCATAAACATCACATGACCAAACTAGTGTAGTCTTCTTTCTCATACATTACAATTAATGTCTCTTATACCCAATTTTTCTCTCACCACATTTGCACTTTGTTGTATATGCACACTGGCATTGTACATCCAGTGAAACATGCTAGCTTCATTTCTTTATAGTTTTCACATGTCCTCTGCATTCATAGTCCATGTTTCATCACCATGTAGCATTGCTGTCCATACACAAGCATCATACAATCTGCCTGTCACTCTGCGAGATAGGCTACTTGGTACCAACAGAGGTAATAACTCTCTGAAATTTCCCCTCAGTTTGTTCATATTCTAGCAACTATATTTTCACAACATTTTTATCCACTACTCATTAGGTAATTTAGGTAACAGAAGCTATCTACTACTTCCTTTGAGGATTCTCCTAGGTATTTGATAAAATGCTGTGACTAGTTTCTGTACAAGGCAAGTTTTATCTCTCATGTACTCATCAATGATGATGATGATCATCGTTTAATGTCTGCTTTCCATGCTAGCATGGGTTGGACGATTTGACTGAGGACTGGCGAACTAGATGGCTGCATCAGGCTCCAATCTTGATCTGGCAGACTTTCTACAGCTGGATGCCCTTCCTAATGCCAACCACTCCGAGAGTGTAGTGAGTGCTTTTACGTGCCACCAGCACGAGGGCTAGTCAGGCAGTACTGGCAACGGCCACACCCAAATGGTGTTTTTTTTACGTGCCACCTGCACACCGGCACAAGTGCCAGTAAGGCGATGCTGGTAACGATCACGCTCAAATGGTGCTTTTTACGTGCCACTGGCACGGATACCAGTTAGCTGCTCTGGCAACGATTATGCTCGGATGGTGCTCTTAGTGCTCCACTAGCATGGATGCCAGTCATCAAATTTGATTTCAATTTCACTTGCCTCACTTAATTGCATAAAAACTTATGTACTCTTAGATATGCACAGATACATACTTCTCCCCCCTCTCTCTCCCTCATACACACAGACATGCACATCATATGTGAATAACTACACACATACATGACAGATATAAAGTTACATATCCACAACCCCACACAGTTACAACACATTCATTCATATACATATGCACAGAGGAGAGAAAAAGTATCAAATTATAAAATGGAAGCAGTGTTTTATTTCTCCTTAACTATTAGTTTAGAGCACAATTTGTGTATGAGAATAAAGGAGACACAGACGTCTGACCTTGCATATTGTTGTGGTGAGAGTCATTGACACCCCTGGGGGATTGGAAGAATGGACTATTCAAACTCTTATAAAGAGTAGTGCATTGGTTGAGATGAGGGTCAGTAGAAGTTGTTGAGAGGGCGTTTTGGAGTCTCACAAAGTACGTCATAGAAACACATTAATTTTACTTCCACTTTGTTAAATCATATATATCCAACATTTGTCAAGGATATAAAACATATTTAATAGTACACACACACACACACACACATATATATGTATATATGTATGTATGTATATATATATATATTATGCATATATGTATATATATACACACACATACACATATACATGCATAAATATGTGCATATGTTAGTATATATATATACACACACACATACATGCATATATGCATAAATATGTGCATATGTTAGTATATATGTATGCATATAGATGTACATGTATTTACATATATGTACAAATGTATAAGTAAATATATTATAAATATATATATATAAATATAAATATGTGTGTGTGTATAGATAACGAAAAATTATAGAGGTAAACTCTTTTCAAGAAACAACAGCATAGGACTCAATTTATTGAGTAATTAAATTAAAGTATTAATTTGAAATCGACAAGTTCCAAGGTCAATAATACTCCTCATCAAAACCAACACAAATCAAACACAGAGGGCATAAATAAGCCATTATAAGCATGCGGACACATAACATAAAAAAACATATATACACATATAATGGTGCAACTTGGTGCCCAAATCAAAGTCGGATAATTGCATAAATACATAGATAAATTAAGAAGTCCAAGCTGATGAGGTTCGAAATTTCCCCAAGACACCTGTTGAAGGCTGGAGGGTATATCAGCTGAAATGTTGTGTTAGCAACAAAGAAGATGAGGACAAATATCCGTCAAATGTAAATAATGTATATACATATGGACGTCTTGAAAAAGAAACTGGACACTCTCCTATTCTCAATACCAAACAAACCAATGGCTCAACGTGACATAGTTGAGGGCAGCAGTGTAAAATTCCCTCATACACCAGATGGGCCATCAACAATTTTGATGGTTCGCATTAGTTGGAGGAGAGGAACACACATATATGACGGGCTTCTTTCAGTTTCCATCTACCAAATTCATTCACAAGGCTTTGGTTGGCCTGAGGCTATAGTAGAAGACACTTGCCCAAGGTGCCATGCAGTGGGACTGAACCCGGAACTATGTGGTTGATAAGCAAGCTACTTACCACACAGACACTCTTGAAATATATGGCAAATGAAAGACAGAAGATGGAATATATGAGAATTTATCATTAATCGCGACAATTGTTTCGACACATCTATCATCGATTCCTCATGGGTGGGACACTCAATAATTGGCTCAAGAGCATCCAGTGGTGCAGATGTATCTCATCAGGTGATAAATAAATACAATTCGTTACAATAACTGTTCCGTAATGTAACTTCTCATTTTGTAGAAAAAATAGCACCAGACAGAGGAAATATCTTCATTTATATAGAAGATCAAAAATAAAATCACAGATGACGAAAATACTTTTCTTGCTGGATTGCATGTTTGTTTCTCTTTTTGCCATCTGTGATTTTATTTTTGATCTTTCCTCCATCTGGCTGCTTTTCTTTCTACAAAATGGGAAGTTACATTGCGGAACAGTTATTTTAATGAGTTGTATTTATTTATCACCTGACGAGACACATCTGCACCACTGGATACTTCTGAACCAGTTGTTGAGTGTCCCACCCATGAAGAATCGATGATAGATGTGTCGAAACAATTGTTGTGATCAATAATAAATTCTCATATATTCCATCTTCCATCTTTCATTTGCCATATACCTAACAATCACTGTGAATGTGACCATTCTTTACCAGTAAGCTACCAGGTGTAAACCATTTGTTTTATTACCCATTATATATATATAAATTAGAAAAAAAACCCACCTTTTATCAATTCAATGATGAAAAATTAAATTATACCATCTAGAAAATTACATATTATAGAAATATTAAATATAAGATAAAACATATAACCATGATTAAGCAATGTGCAAAATAATAAATAAAACGTATATATTTGGTTTATTTATTATTTTGCACATTACTTAATCATCGTTATATGTTTTATCTTATATTTAATATTTCTATATGTAATTTTCTAGATTGTATAATTTAATTTTTCATTATTGAATTGATAAAAGGTGTGGTTTTTTTCTAATATATATATATATATATTATACTTTGTGAAATTTGATTTAGTATTTCCAAATTTTATTTTTCCCTGTAAGTTTGGAATAATATTCCCTCATATTATATATATATATATATATATATATATATATATATATATATATATATAATATATACCCATATATATATATGTATATATATATATATATATGTATATATATTTGTATACATATATATATACAATAGGCTTCTCTCAGTAAAATAGGACACAAAACCACAAGATTACCAAGTAAACTTTATATCAACACATATCGTTTTTAGATAAGAGGAGAAAATAGCTGATTAAGGAGAAAAGACACTGCAATAATGTTGTGGTATTTTCACTTACCTCCTTCTTTTCATTGATAACAGATTTTACAATCAAATTTCCACCACCAAATTTCCGATCCATTTGCAGTTTGTCAATAAACCAGTTCGCAGCCTCAGTTTCCACATTTTTGTGAAGTTTTACCACAATTTGTGGGTCAAAATTCGCTAATGGAATACTACTGCTTTTAATCTTTCTTTCCATTCTGTTGCTTTATGCTGAAATGATATTAATATATTATATATTAATATATTAATATATACTTCTAATATAAGATAAAATTTTTTCCAAAGAAAATTTCATCAAAGTGGCAGCATATTAAAATACCTTTAAAGGTGAAAATTATAAACAATTATAAACAAAGGCAAAAGAAAAAAGATTTCTATGCCAATATGCTGAGAATAGACTTTAAATCATCAATCACCAATTCTGTTAGCTTGCCTTCCTCGATTTCAGCACAACGTGTATTCATGGTGAATGTATATTGTAATGTGGTGATTGACGATTTAAAGTCTATTCTTAGCATATTGGCATGGAAATCTTTTTTCTTTTGCCCTTGTTTATAATTATGTATATATATATGTGTGTGTATGTATGCATATGTCGATATGTGTGTGTGTGTGTGAGAGCGAGAGAGAGAGAGAGAGAGAGAAAGAAAGAGAGTGGTGATAGAGTAGCATAATATGAAAAGATATTACTATAGAATGTTAGTAAGTACCAAGCATGTACATGGATTGTATGGATGACAAAAAACAGAGTATAAATGATCAACAAAGTTTATTAACCATCGTAGGTTATACACTTCATTCCATATTGAAACATGGAAATTTCTTTAACTGCCTCCATACAACTCACAGTTTAGCAATGAAAATTGCTAATTATGGTGAATATGAATTTAAGAGTGTAAGAAATAGAAAAGGCAAATCCTGACTACATATGTTACCAAGTTAGATTTACCATGTCTTACTAAAATGCAACACGTAAAACTACTGGTAATTAGACTGAGAAAAAAAGCTAAATAATTTACTTTTTTTATTCCTTATGCTCTTCAAGATATACATATATATATAAAACTGAGAATGCATGTGTGTGTATGCATCACTGAAATTCAAGAACTACCCAACCGATTTCATTCAAATTTTACACATGCTTTACTTACGGTCCATGCACTGTTATGGGCCCAAAAAATTTTGAACTTCTGGCCTAATGTTAGCCCAGAGCAATATCTTATCTCTTACACTATTTCAGTATTACGTGTCAAAAGTGAAACAATAACATCTCTATTGTAATGTGAGATAATACTCTCAGTTTTAATACTTTCACTATGTGTATATATATTAGTTTCATTTCTATTATTTTCACTATGTATTTACATATATGTTTGTATATATCATCATCATCATTTAACGTCCGCTTTCCATGCTGGTATGGGTTGGACGGTTCAACTGGGGTCTGGGAAGCCAGAAGGCTGCACCAGGCCCAGTCTGATCTGGCAGTGTTTCTACAGCTGGATGCCCTTCCTAACGCCAACCACTCCGTGAGTGTAGTGGGTGCTTTTTACGTGCCACCAGCACAGGTGCCAGACGGGGCTGGCAGACAGCCACAATCGGATAGTGCTTTTTACATGCCATCAGCACGGGGACCAGACGAAGCTGGCAACGGCCATGGTCGAATGGTGCTTTTTACGTGCCACCGGCACAGAAGCCAGTCGGGCGGCGCTGGCTACGGCCACGCTCAGATGGTTCTCTTACGTACCACCGGCACTGGTATCACAGCTACAAATTCCATTGATATATAACAAAGTGAAGTTGTAAGGAACCACACGAGTGGAAATATATATGAAAGAAGGTTTGAAAATGCAATTTTAAAGATGTTTATTCACTTGACCGGTTTCACTTTTTTAGAAAAAGATTGTCAAAAGTAAAATGTAGAGCTTTGTTGTGTTAAGTACTAGTTGTCACAAAAGTATTAAAATACATATATACATTCTTTGATAATAATAAGAAAATGTTAAAAACAGTTTACAAGAAAATATTCAACAAAAAGTATAAGGAGTTCAATAAAAATCAAGTTTGTTTGGTAGTATATATATATACACAGGAGATATTTTTAAGAGTTTACAAAGAATTCAAGAGGAACCAATCTGTCTTTATTGCAGTAAATTTGGGTTACATCTGTGTGTGTGTGTGTTATATATATATATATATATATATATATATATACACACACATATATATATATACATATACATATATATATATATATATATATATATATAATATATATATATATACATACATATTACATATATATATAATCGGTGGACCCGCGCAGTTGTCGGTGGACCCACGCAGTTGTTGAGTGGTACCTGCATTAGTGGAAACGACCACTGGGAAGGCCTCCACGACGCTGGAGTCATGATTTCTGGAGGACGATTGGGATCACGTGGATGAGAAAGGCGCGATCCAGTGAGGAGTGGACAGTGTGCTGTGACCAGCGGTGTCAAATGGACGCCCGACGGACTGGTCGGTCAAGGTGATCAAAGTGATATATATATATATAATATATATATATATATATATATATACACACACAAGTGAAAAGACTGAGTAGATAATATATTCATCTACCAGTGCATAGATTCTAAGTTCAAATCCATTCAAGCACTGAAGGACATATTTGAGCAGAACATTTTTACATTTTATTGTGTGTATGTGTGTATGTGTGTGTGTGTATATATATATATATTATATATATATATATTTGTTGAACTTATGATTATGGATGGAAGTGTGTGGTTTAGTGGTTAGGGTGTTGAAGTCATGATTGTAAGAATGTAATTTTGATTCTGGGACTGGGTTATGCGTTGTGTTCTTGAGAAAAACACTTCATTTCATGCCTAGTCCACTTGACTGGCAAAAATGTGTAATCCTGCAATGGACTAGCGTTCTGTCCAGGTAGGGAATATACATGTCATAGAAACCAATAAACTGGCCCTTAAGGAAGGGTCTTTATCTTTTATCCTGATGATTATGGATTTTAGAAAATCTTTACCTAGAACCCATCAACATAACACAACATTTTTATCATCCAACTATTTCTGAATTCCCAAGAGGGAAGATGATTGAACATTCATGGAATATGGAAAATCAAAGACTGACACAAATAAGAATGAAAACACCATACTTGATGGGTGGCAAGCCTCTCATATTAACACAGCCAAAAATCTCAGAAATTACATTGTACCATCTTAAAAAAATAACCACATATTGGAAAATGAGCACTATTTTCCATGCTTTCATGGATCAGATGAACATTTGCTGAGGTAGATTTTTCTATGGCCAGATGCTCTTCCTGTCACCCAACTCTTACTTGTTTCTAAACAAGTTAATATTTCCTCATGACCAAAACAATATTATGGCATTACTTTCACAGAAGATATTTTATGCACCTTCTGATATTATATAACACTACTTACATAACCTGCCCACCACAACAGAACTGAGATTCTAAAACCGAGGTGTCAAGTAAAAAATCATTGGTGTAGGTGCTGGCGCCACGTAAAAAACACCCAGTACACTCTGTATTGTGGTTGGTGTTAGGAAGGGCATCTAGCTATAGAAACCAAGTTAAAACAGACTAAGGAACCTAGTGTGGACCCTGGCTTTGCCAGTTCCTATCAAGCCATCCAACCCATGCCAGTATGAAAAATGGATGTTAAATGTTGATGATGATAATGAGGATACTTACCTATCAATACTATATAACACTACTTAGATGACATATATTTTATACACTCACCTTGCAAAACTATATAACACGTCTTACACAACACATATTTTATACACCCACCTGCTAATATATACACAATACATTCTCTAAACAGTCACCTACTTGTATTATAAATACTTTCACTACAAAGAGAAATGTTTCAATGAAAGCAACAAGAAACAAATCTAATAAATTCCAGGTAAAACATGAAACTCCGTTGCTATGGCATTAAAGGACTATGGTTGCCAACCCTGGTAAAAATAGCAGTCAAGTTTCCCCTCTAATGATATTCTGTAGTGTTTTATAAGGAAAGAGTGCATTAAATAATGCAATCCTAGATGCCTTTACAATTGCGGTTGAAAATATCTTTGATGTTAGGTTAACATTGGGAACAATAACAACTACAACCAGAAGACGACGATGACTGCCACCACCATCGCCGCCACCACTACCACTGCCACCACCACCACCACCACCACCACCAGTGCCATCACCACCATCGCTGCTGCCACCACCACCGCCGCTGCCACCATCACTGCTGCCACCACCACCGCCACCACCATCGCCCCCACCACTGCCACCACCACCACAACCACCACTACCACCACTGCTTCCACTGCCATTGCCGCTGCCACTGCCACTGCCACCACCACCACTATAAGAAGACAATATTGCATACACTTCAGCAACACAGAAGTGTATTTGGTATATCTGTCAAAATAATAATAATCCTTTCTACTCTAGGCACAAGGCCTTAAATTTTTGGTGAGAGGGAAGTTGATTACATTGACCCCAGTACTCGACTGGTACTTATTTTATCCACCCTGAAAGGATGTAAGGCAAAGCAGAAGCAGACCATAGCAGTGTTTGAACTCAGAACATAAAGAGTCAGAAGGGTAACTCTACAAGGGTAGAGTTAGCAGTGAGGTCAACAAGGCATCCAGGCACGTGTTCATCAGAGCATGGTTCTCAGACCTCCAACAGTTTATTGCTGCCAAGCATTTTATTTGACATGCTGATGATTCTGCTAGCTTTCTGCATTAATAATAATAATATAATAATAATAATATAATAATAATAATAATGATAATTTTTTTAACTAAAGGCCTGAAATTTGTGGGGAGGGAACTAGTCAACTACATCAACCCCAGTGCGCAACTGGTACTTATTTCATTGACCCCCAAAAGGTGAATGGCAAAGTCACCCTCAGTAGAAATTGAACTCAGAACATAAAGATGTATGAAATGCCACTAAACATTTTGCTCGCTGTACTAACGATTCTGCTAGCTTGACAACTTATGTAATAATAATAATGATTATAGCAAATTTTTGCTACAAGGGCAACTTGGGGGAGGTGGGGATAAATTGATTATATTTACCCTAGTTTTCAACTGGTACTTACTTTATTGACCCTAAAAAGATGAAAGGCAAAGTCGACCTCGGTGGAATTTGAACTCAGAATGTAGCAACAGACAAAATACCACTAAGCATTTCACCCAGCATGCTAACGATTTTGCCAGCTCACTGCCTAAATAACAACAACAATAATAATAATGCTTTCTTTACCACTAAGGGTTTACAAAAAAAAAACGTTGGGGAAAGAAATGGACAATACAATGTGGGGTTACATAAAGAAGCATATAAAAAGTAGAAAAACAGAATAATTCCTCAAAAGAGGGAAACTTCTTAGGGATGCTCATGAAAACCCCACAAAACCATGGTCAACCTGACCATTAGGGCAAGTGCCCACTCCACATCATTTTCTTTCAAGTTACAGGCATATACTCAGAGTAGGCTTATTCACTCACTCACCTTTTAACAAAATTGCTGGGAACCAACACTTCCTTCTCTACTTTCACTTTCCTTTTTAAGTGAAACTTGAAAAAGTTGAGGAGGACTTGGCCAAAGAAAAAAGTATCTGTCTTCAGCCTTTTCAATCTGCTCCCACATTACCTCTTTTGCTAAGACTACCAGACAAATAAATACTGCCTGCCCTTCCTGGCCTGAGGAAGTGGGTGGGACGATCTTCACAATAAATTCAGTTTATAGTTGAATCTGTCCTACATGACAGCAAGCATTTGACATAAATCCACAAGTCAGCGATGCCTGGGCACTGGACAAGAGCATGCAGAACAGTTTCACTATAATAATAATAGAAATCAACAGAATATAGAAACTAAAAACAATTCCTTACTGGTAATAGTAGTAACATTAGGCATAGTTAAAGAAAGGGTCTTTAGTTAAGAAATGTACATGATGTCCAAAAGATTGCACTAGCTTCAATAGCCCATCTTGAGAAAATTCCTATTGCTTTAATACAGTTACTGGCCTTAGATTTCAGGTAAAGACTCAACTAGTAACTAAAATGACCCCAAATCAAGCTAAATAATAATAATAATAATAATAATAATAATAATAATAATAATAATAATAATAATAATAATAATGCCCTGATGCAGTACCAGGCAGTGGCTCTCATGGCTTCTGATCTTAACTGATTGGAAGTGTTATCACGTACATTGTTTTGTCTTGGTATAAAAGATGGGCTACAGCAAATATTCTGCTCAATACCACAGATTTGCTTGTCAGTTGTTTGACCTTAACCAGTTGAGCATGTCCCTTAGTGGCTGACGATATGTGCATCTCTGATCACGAGCAGAAGTAGTGGGGGAGCATCATAGCCCTGTGTTGAGAGGGATTCTTTGGGGTTTGAATAATTTACCTCTGGAAACATGGGTGGTTCTTTCAACATCCTTAAACAACCCTTATTCAGGGACCTTTTGAACGGGATGGGCTACTCAACCTGAAGAAAATTCTAACTGGGCCCCACCTGCAAGGTCATGTGCTGTTTATCTTGATATGAGATCACCATGTCGCGCACATATGGTTGTGATGCATGTGCCTGGTGTACCCTTATCAGACGGGTAAGTCATGATGGGTATATTGGGCTTCGTATATTTTACCCCAGTGTCACTTTGATGGCATGAACTGCTCTCTCACTCAATAATAATTATAATAATAATAATGATAATAATAATAATAATAATAATAATAAATGAATAAATATAAAAATATGTAAATAAATAAATAAATATACTTGTATAAATCTACTGTCAATAGTAGTTTTATGGTCTTACGCAAGCTGCTGCTGATGATAATGTTAATGATGTCAACTCTATCTGAATAGGTTTGTTGTTCTATTCAAACAAATCTATTCAAATGTCTCAAGAAGCAACAATATCTCTTCTTGAACAATTGTGTACAATAAATGCCAATCTTTGGTTTTAATACCACCACCTACTACAAACATATATTTACAAATTAACTGTACTGTAGTTAGTGTTCAGCCTCTGGAAACATTTCACTTATTCCAGAGATAAATTGTAAGAGATGTTACCCCTATATTATTACCCTTATATAAATCTCCTCCTCCTTCTCCTCATCACCACAATGTGGTTGGGAAGCAAGCTTCTTATCATACAGCCATGCCTACACCTTATATATATATATATATATATATATATATATATATATATAATATATATATATATATATATATATATATATGTATATATATATATATAAAGTTAATCCAAACAAGAAAACACAAAAAAACACAACAACGCAAGGACGTGGAACAAATAAAGTATTATTGGATGCTCAGGAAAGAAGGGAAGAAGGAGGGTTTAACGTTTCGAGCGGAGCTCTTCGTCGGAAACATAGGAGAAGGAAAGATCCCGAGAAGGGAAGACAGAGGAAAAAAATCGCCAGCGGTACTCACGAGGTCACATAGTTGAAAAAAGTTTAGAGATCTATACAAATCAAATTTTTATATATAAAAGATGGCGGTGGAAATGACATAAAAGTAAGTCTAAGACATTTCAATTTAAGAAGGAATTTGATAAAAATGATTTAAAAAATTGCATATTTTCTTTATATGCTTTTTAAAATCATTTTTATTAAATTCCTTCTTAAATTGAAATGTCTTCGACTTACTTCTGTGCTATTTACATCTCTATCTTATATATATATATATAGTTAATCCAAACATGAAAACACAAAGAGAAAACACAACAATGCGAGGACATGGAACAAGTATAGTGCTATTGAACACTCAGGAAAGGAAAGAAAGAAGGAGAATTTAACATTTTGAGCGGAGCTCTTTGTCAGAAACATAGAAAAAGGAAAGGTCCAAGGAAGGGAAGACAGAAAAAGAAAATCGCCAATGATACACACGGGGTCACACATATATATATATATATATATATATCATAAAATATATTTGCCGACTAGGATGATGTTACTTAGAGGATGATGTTACTGCTGTTTTTAGCCCCAGGAAGACAACTACTCCAGCTAGCTAACAACACACTGCCTGTGTCCAATTAGAATTTACGAGGGAAGGTCATCGCTCCCATCACTAGCCTTATGGGATACACACAAACCCAGGTTTATGGGTAGTTACCTGTTTTTAGTGTGTGATAATCACCAGTTAGTGATGAAAAACTCATTCCACTCACAAAATACTATGTTTTTTCCAGCGACAAACTGTCAGAGATTTGATATAGCCTATATATATATAGTCAATTTGAGGATGTAATGTCCTCCTTAGGGATTATAAAAACCAGAGATCAACTGGTACTGGTATTATCAATGATATAATATTAAAGCATTAGTCTTTTACACAAGGCAGCCTTGATGATATCTGGTTACATTGTGTTATTTTTTACATCTACAATTCTTAATATGGTTTGAACCCTGCAGATTCAAAGCACTGTTTACCTAGAGATCAGATTGAAATGTGTAGGCACTTTTTATGCTTATTTTATGTTAATTTATGTTCCTTTAAATTTTATTTGTATTAAACTATTTGCTATGTTCTTATTGTGAAACAAATAAAACAAGTATCCACAACATTTTTTCTGTTTTCTTTATATTAATATATATATGTATATGAGTTTCCATCTACCAAATCCAGTCATAAGACTTTGGTCGACCTGTAGCAGAAGGTATATACTTGCCCAAGATGCCACACAGCAGGACTGAACCTGAAAGCACATGATTGGGAAGTAAACTTCTTTACCATATAACCATGCCTAGGCCCTTCTTCCAAATTACTTCGCACTTTTATCCCTGTCTTAAAAGTTTCAGTGTCAATTATTCAATTAAGATGCAGTTATTAATAAAGTGTATTTGCTCAAATGTTGCCTGTATCATAGCACCTGAATGCATGGTCAGAAAATTTTGATTTTCTTTTTTTCATAAGGTCATTTAAGGAAGAAAGTTAGTGGTAGTATACTGGAAACAAACTTGCCAATGTTTTGTATGATTATTATAATACTTCACATGTAGTTTTACTATTTATCACAGAGTAGAAATTAAATATTAAAACTTTGATCTTTTTTTATATATATTATTGAGGAATGGGTGTAGGAATATCAACAGAAAATTTTGTGAAATCTATATTATCAAGATATGCATGTAGACCAGATATGAACAACCTTTCCAAGATACAACCCATGTGAGACATAGCTCATCATCAGGTGGGTGGCAGTATTATAAAATTAAAGGTAATTTTTCATTAGGTATGCCATTCAGAAAGCTTGTGGGCTGGTTTGCCCATGACTGATATAGACTGCCATGGTGGCAAAAATGTCTTCATTCACTTTACTTCTGTTCTTTCATATTAGCATGGAACACATAAATGTGTTGTTAAGGCATTCTTTTACAACTAGATTCCCTTTGAGTCACTGACCCTTACCTGTTTTACAAGTAAGATACCTCTTATTCCATGTTGCTTTAAGGGTGTAAAACATGTAGATGATTTGCTTTCAACGAGGGTAGAGTTAGCAATGAGTTCAACAAGGCATCCAGGCATGTGTTCATCAGAGCATAGTTCTCAGACCTCCAACAGTTTGATGTAATTTTCCATACCATAACAAAAAAGTTTAAAATTGACCTAGTTCCCATAGCTGAATATGTTGAAGAGTTAAACTACAAATTTCAAGCAGAGAATCAATACCTAGAATCAAGAGGTCTTAAAGTAAACCTAACAGAGACAAAAGTTTTAATCAGCACGAAAGAAAACAGAGTTCTGCTGCCATAAGAGATGTGGCTGTACTTAATATGCATAAAAAGAGTAGATGGGAATATCATATAGCGTATTTACTATAAATTACAGGTGCATAAAAAATGCAGTGGGATTACAGGCAGGCTGACAGAAAAGAAAGGATTCATAAGTAACAGATGTGCAAGAATAGTTAACTATAACAGCAGCCATAAATATATTCTTTTAAATGAACAGCTGACTCCTTGGAAGTAGTTGATAGCTTCTTTGACATAGGTGGTCCAGTTAGCATTAGAGGAGAGTGTTTTGAAAGCATAGAAGTCAGAGTAAAAAGTTTAAGGAGCAATTACTTCAGCAGGTAACAAATAAAGTTTTTCTTTGAGTGAAGGGTAGAATGTATAATGGGAACTGAATGTGGAAGAGAATGTGAAGGTAAAAAATAAATGAGGTGGAGATTGTTGGATCTTTTCTTTTACTAATTTTAACTATTGGACTATGGTTATGTTGGCCTTGAAGGGTTATGTCAAACAAATCAATCTCAGTACTTATTTTTTAAGTCTGGTACTTATTTTATCTTCTCTTTTGCCAGATCCCTACAGAAATGTAAACAAACCAACAGTGGTTGTCAAGCAGTATGATGGGGACAAACATAAACACAGGTGGGGAGCTGGCAGAAACTTTAGCATGCCGGGTGAAATGCTTAGCGGTATTTGGTCTGCCGTTACGTTCTGAGTCCAAATTCCGCCGAGGTCGACTTTGCCTTTCATCCTTTTGGGGTCGATAAATTAAGTACCAGTTATGCACTGGGGTCGATGTAATTGACTTAACCTCTTTGTCTGTCCTTGTTTGTCTCCTCTATGTTTAGCCCCTTGTGGGCAATAAAGAAATAAGAAACGTTAGCACGCCAGGTGAAATGCATAGCAGTGTTTCATCTGTCTTCATTAAAAAAAAACATAAACACAAAGACACACACATATACATATGTGATGGGCTTCTACACAGAGTTTCTGTCTACCAAAGTCACATGCAAGGTATTGGTTGACTCAGAGCTATAGTAGAAAACACTTGCCCAAGTCGTGAGACTGAACCAAAATTATATGGTTTCAAAGTAAGCATCTTAACCATACAGCCATGTCTATGTTTAATGTTAGTGGGAACAATGGGTCACAAATGAATTGAAAGAAAAACTGGGTATAAGAGGAATCAGATGCAGTGTATATAAGATATGACAGAGTTGATATAGAAATGGAATGTGATGGCAGATTACAGTTTTGTAATGTGGTGCCAAGGGTTGAATTTGGAAGGAACCTGTGGAAGAGGAACTACAACAAAGACATGGGAAGAAGTGGTAAAAGCTGATCTAAGGAATCTGAATCTCATGAAGGAGATGACAAAGAGAGAAATTGTCAAAGACACAACCAATCAATGAAAGAGGAGAGTAAGGGAGGAAGATAAGAGAAAAACTGAGAGGAGGAGAAGACACAGGAAAAGGAGAGGGAGGAAGATGGTAGAAAGTGGGTAGCTAAGAGAATGAATAAGAGAGCTGGAGGAATTATTAAAGATTAACTTGATGACAGCAAATTAGCTGAAGCTTATTTGATTATGCAGATAAATATCTGATCAAAAGGATTATCTCATTAAATCTGAAGAGAGAAACAGTATAAATTTCAATCAATTTTAATTGATAATTATTCAGTAATTAAAAAAAACAAACCCATTACCAATTGTGAGGAGTTATGGGTAGCTGAATTACTAGAGTACTGGAATATTAACAAAAATATCTGATGTTCATATCATATTCCTAGTACTGTAATATATCTATGGCCAAGGCCTTCAAATGTTAACATCTCTATCCACCTAGCTGTAAGTAGATATCACAGAGTGATACCTAAGCTGTCAATCTAATTATAAGTGGGCACCACATTGTAGTATGGTTTGCTGTGTTGTATTTATAACCCAGCCAGTCCAGTCTATCAAACTGTAGGTAGGTTCCATAGAGTGACGTGCATTGTGCTCTTGATCAAGAGACCCAGCATCAACAGTCCAGTCTACCTAGCTGTATATAGGTACCACAATGTGATGCACTACACTGTACTGTTTCCTTAACTGAGATTTCAAGCTGTAAGCATTTCAGTCTTCTTAGTGTATATAAGTAGCACAGTGTGATACAGAACACTTTAAAGTGTCCTTGACAAAGACATTAAACTGTCAATAGCCCAGTATAGCTGTTTGTAGGTACCACATTGTGATAGAATAAAATTAGGGTTAGGGTGCATTCCAGAAGTTTTGAGGCTTTTTCAGGGGACACATTTTTTAATTCCAAAAGAATACAAAAAACTTTAATCTCTGACTTCAATGCACTTGTAGCACTCCAGCCACTTTGTCTGGCCCTATGGAAGTCCTCTAAAGTGAAGTTATCCTTCATCTTCTCAATGTCTTCAACATGACTGCCTTCAGCTTGGGAAAATGACCAAAAGTCACAGGAAGCAAGGTCTGGATTGTAGGGATAGTGAGGGATAGATTTGACACCCGTCTCTGTCAAGTGGTTGGTACCAGGATGGAATTGTGAACTGGTACATTACCCTGGTGCAGGTGCCACTAACCCAAGCCGGAGAACTCTGGCGTTTTGTATTAGAATATCTTGCTGAACTCCCCAAAACCTCCATAGAGTACTCTTTATTGACCATCTGGCCAGAGGGAACCCAGAAGATGTAGATGGTGCCCTTGCTGTAGAGAAAGTGGATCATCATGAGCTCCTTGGTGGACTTGCTTTGCCTAGCCTTCTTAGGTCTGGTGGAGCCAGTATGCTTCCACTGGATGCTCTGTCTCTTGATTTAAGGATCATAACAGTAGATCAAGCCTTCATCACTTTGGAGTTGGTGTGGTTACTTTATACTGAATTATTGATGAAGATATGAACATCAGAGTTGGGCAAAAGGAAAGGTGCATTGGTGACAGCAGGGAAATGGTTGAGTTCATTATCTCCAATGCAAGAGTATTTGAGTTTAACACTAAACTTAATTACATTGTGAGCCTCCAAATTGTCATCATGTCCCAACTGCATTTTGTAAACTAGTCAGCTGTGACAAGCAGTATTTAGTAGAGTATGTTGCATGTGCTTTTACAGCTGCCTCCTGCAGTCTGGGATAACAAAAGTTGGGAGGTCAGATTATTAGATATATAGTAATGATATACTAAAATTATAACAATTTAGGACAGTTAAGAAAAGTCTCAAAACTTCTGGAATGCATGTCAAATACCGAGTCCTTGACCAAGATATTAAACTGTCAACTATTCAGTTCTATTTGTATGTAGGTTGAGCTACATACATCTAGGTAAACTGTATTACCTACAAATGCCTCATATCAATCACAATCATGCAGACCTATGATCAAAGACATTCTAACCATGAAGGTGCTACGTATTTATGGTTATGTTGAAACTATATTGTTTAATTTATCATGTCCTTATATAATATTTATTTCTTTATTGCCCACAAGGGGGCTAAACATAGAGGGGACAAACAAGGACAGACAAAAGGATTAAGTCGATTAGATCGACCCCAGTGCATAACTGGTACTTATTTGATTGACCCCAAAAGGATGAAAGGCAATGTTGACCTCAGTGGAATTTGAATTCAGAACATAATAGCAGACGAAATACTGCTAAGCATTTCGCCCGGTGTGCTAACATTTCTGGCAGCCTTACTTCCTTATATAATATTGGGTTACCACACAACCATTCAAAAGATCTCTCATTGGGTGTAAGATGTTACAATGAAGTGATATGTGAAGGCATGTAACCTTCTGGTTAGGGCATTGTGCTCACAATTTTTAGATTGTGGCTTCAATTATCTGATAGGGTTGATGCCAGTACCACCTTACTGGCTTCTGTGCTGGTGGCACATAAAAAGCATCATCCAAATGTGTTTGATGTCAGTGCCACCTCACTAGCTCCCATTCCAGTGGCATGTAAAAAGCACCCACTACACTCTTGGAGCAGTTGGCATTAGGAAGTGCATCCAGATGTAGAAACCTTGTCAGATCAGACTGGAGCCTGGTGCAGCCTACTGGCTTGCCAGTCTCCAATCAAGCCATCCAACCCATGTCAGCATGGAAAATTGACGCTAAACGATGATAATGATGATGATGATGATGATGACAGTGCTTTGTGTTCTTGAGTAAAACACTTCATTTTACATTACTCCAGTCTACTCAGCTATAAATGAGAAACCTTGCTATGGAATGGCATTCTGTTCAGGGGTAATATTGGGATATTGGACTTGTATAACTAGCCTTATGAATCCTTGGTCCAAAACAGACCTAAAACAAGAGCTAAAAGTGGTATACTTCTCTATTCAAGCTGTAGAATTGTAAAACTATATATATATATATGTCCTTTAAGTTCGTTTATGGCAAATGTTTTGAATATGCATATAAAAGCTCCTATTTTATTATGCTAGCTTGCACTCCTCCCCACCAGATACACACAGAACTGCCTACATACCCCAATCAACCATCTCATTGGTCAAAATTGATAAACAAAGCCTCCCTACAATCCAGACCTTGCTTCCTGTGACTTTTGGTCATTTTCCCAAGCTGAAGGCAGTGATGTTGAAGACATTGAGAAGATGAAGGATAACTTCACATCTGTTAATGCCATCATGTCACCCAAAGAAATGAACACACGAATATGATCCACCTGATGTCCATGGATAATATGGACTGTACTGTAATCATCCGAGGAATACTGACTGTGATCTTAAGAAACATGTAGTTTATGAAAACACATGTAGCGATGCATTAAGATATTTACAAATTCCATCTATGGATTATTATTGTTGCTCTGTATGTATGTATGTACGTGTGTGTGTGTATGTGTATGTATGTATTCTGTTGCTTCAAATTTGTTGTATATTGGGAAAAAAATTACTCCCAATATCCTATCCAGGAGGAAGTTTATCTCTAATACTTCATATTTTGAAAATCAGAAATAATAGCCTGACACAGTTGATCTTCAAAATATCGTGTCTAGATTAACTTGAATTTGATAGTGATATATTAGATGAAACGCTGGTGTGAAATCAAGCATTCAATGTGGTAAAAGGTTGTTGAGGATTAACTAAGATTATATTTATTAAAGCTTGACTTTCGCAAAACCTACTGCCTTGTGAAGAAGAGGAATGTCCAATTGTATGAGATATTGGGTTGTTATAAGATCATATCTTTTGTTAATCTTTTAATTTAGTCAATGATGTAACTTACTGATAAAAAATAACTGCAGTAAGGAAAGGAACAAAAGATACAGTATCAAGAACAAACATAGCCACATATAACTGTTTCTAGTAAGGACTCAGGCCAAACTTTTGGTGGTGGGTGTGGAATAGGTGATTATATTAATTTCTAATTTTGACACAAGGCCAGTAATTTCAGGGAAGCAGGTAAGTTGATTGCATTGACCTCAGTGCTTAACTGGTACTTATTTTATCAACCCTAAAAAGATGGATAGCAAAGTTTATCTTGGCAGGATTTGAACTCAGAAGGTGAAGGCAGATGAAATGCCACCAAGCATTTTGTCTGGTGTGCTAATAATTCTGCTAGGTTGCTGCCTTGGAACAGTTGATTATATTGACTCTAGTACTGGACTGATATTTTATTTTATCAGCCTTGGAAGAATGAAAGGCAAAGTTGACCTCAGCAAGAATCGAACTAAGAATGTAATGAACTGGAACAAATGTCTCATATTCTAGTCATCATCATCATTATCATCATCATCACCATCGTCATCATCATCAGTTTAGCACCCACTTTTCCATGCTTGCAAAAGTTGGACAAAGTTTATTAAGGCAGATTTTCTATTGCTGGATGCTCTTTCTGTAGCCAACACTCACCTGTTCCCAAGAAAGGTAATAATTCCTCATGGCCTGACATGTTTTTGAAGAATATTGGAAATGAATGACACTGTTTCTATGACAGTGACACTTATTTACAATAACATACACATACACACAAGAGGGCTGGTGAGCCAGAAGGCTGCAACAGGCTCTTTGCCAAATCAAATTGGCACCTGGTGCAGCCTTTTGGCTTGCCAGCCCTCAGTCAAACTATCCAACCCATGCCAGCATGGAAAGTGGACGTTACACGACGACAATAATGATGATGATGATGATGATGATATATATATATATATATATATATATATATATATATATATATACATACATATATAATTAGATATTTATATATATTCTTTTACTTGTTTCAGTCATCTGACTATGGCCATGTTGGGGCACTACCTTGAATGGTTTTAGTCAAACAGATTGACCCCAGGACTTATTTCTTAAACCTAGTACTTATTTTATCAATCTCTTTCGCTGAACCACAAAGTTACGGGGACATAGTCATACCAGCACCAGTCGTCAAGTGGTGATTGGGGAGGGGACAAACACACACACACACACAGATACAACGGGCTTCTTTCAGTTTCCATCTACCAAATCCACTCCCAAGGCTTTGGTCGGCCTGAGGCTATAGTAGAAGATACTTGCCCAAGGTGCCATGCAGTGGGATTGAAGCCGGAACTATGTGGTTGGTAAGCAAGCTACTTACCACACAGCCAATCCTGAACCTTATATATGCATACATGTGGCACATAAAAAGCACTCAGCACACTCTATAAAGTGGTTGGCATTAGGAAGGGCATCCAACTGTAGAAACCATGTCATGACAGACAATTTGAAGTCTGTGACCAGCAGGATATAGCAACATCCAATAGTCTGGTTGATACACTGATAGAGTGATATATAGGTATGGTTGTGTGATAAGTTTGCTTCTCAACCACATGGTTCTGAATTCAGTCCCACTGCATAGCACCTTGGGCAAGTGGTTTCTACTATAGCTTCAGACCAACCAAAGTCTTGTGAGTGGATTTAATAGACAGAAACTGAAATGAGCCTGTCGTATGTGTATATGTGTTTATGTGTATGTTGTGTGTATATATACATGGTTGCATGTAAAAAGCACCCACTACACTCACGGAGTGGTTGGTGTTAGGAAGGGTATCCAGCTGTAGAAACACTACCAAATCAAACTGGAGCCTGGTGCAACCTCCAGGCTTCCCAGACCTCGGTTGAACCTTCCAACCCATGCTAGTATGGAAAATGGCCGTTAAATGATGATGATGATGATGATATATGTATATATGTATATATATATATATATATATATGTGTGTGTGTTTGTGTGTGTAGTAGAATAATAAAAAAAGTTCTTGGTACAGTATAATAACTTTAAAAAATGAGTAGAGATGGCTTTTGGGGGGATAATTCTTATTTTAATGATAATGATTACAGTTACTCTAATGAATTTTGGGCTTTTCAATAGCCTTTTTCAAACTGAAATTCTGTAGTTTAGGTTTATATATCAAAAGATATTTTCTTACAATTATACAAATAAAAAATAAAAAATAGAAAAAATGAATATAAAAACTAATACAAAAATTTATATAAAAAGTAATAAAAGAAAACAAAAGGTAAATACAACAGCATGTGTGAAAAAAGGAAGAAAAAAAGAAAAAAGGAAAAAGGAAAAGAAAAGTAAAAGGTGGAAGGTAAAAAGACAAAAAGTAGTTGAAAATGTTAGTGAGAAGAGATTAGACTATAAGGAATAAAGAATTGAAATATTTTTAGGAGTGGTCAAGAATGTTGTTGAGTTCTGTCAAAAGATGACCTTTGTGAATCTTTTGATTTGAGGTCATTGTATTCATTTTTCATAGTTGGTCAACTGTCATTGGTGAATCAACCAGTAACTCCACCAAGCTTGCTTGAGGAGAAGGGTGATCTGGACACCTTGGGGGATGAAAAACAAAACCTGTCAAAGGTTGGAGGAACTCATAAGAGTCAATGACCATCCAATAGTGTGTATATAGAGGGGATGACATCAATGAAAAAATTCCCCAAGCCAGGGTCATGGCGAAATCATGGGGAGCTGCATGGTAGATGTGAAGTTGGGCATATTGATCTTTTATTTGGCAAAACTGTGCAACACAACCTCAGCAGAAGAGCCACTTCAGCCAACAGTCAGTCTTGGGTCAACCAATCCAGTTAGCAGATTACTGCTAGCTGATAGAACTATGATTCATCAACTCACTTTAGGTACTTTAAAATACTATGGAGTTCTGTACTTCATAGTGTCACCAACTGAAGTTGGATGATTAGTAGTAGTAGCAGTAGAAGTAGTATATATATAAGCAATAATAAATCGCTGAACGAGGTATAAACAGTAACTGCATGACAATGTGAGGTATATTTGCCATCTCAATATGGCTAACCACTAAGGGTGGGTGTTACTGTAGCTTGTAGTCCCAGGAGAACATCTCCTCCAGCTGGCTATAGGCACACTTTCTGTGCCCTATTGGTATTTGCAAAGAAGGAAGAAGGCAAAGTCAACCTTGTGGAATTTGAACTCGGGACATTAAGACCGGAAGAAACACCACTAAGCATTCTGTCTGACATACAATGATTCTGCCATACACACTATACAATATTCAAAATAATAATAATATTAATGATTATTATTATTATTATTATTTGCTACTCTACCAACTCTGTTGTTCTCAGTAATAATAATTTGATGTGCAATTACAATTGTAAATGTGAAAACCAGATGAGATAAGGTACAGCACCAGTTCCTTAAAAACAACAAAAAAAACCCATTCAATTGCCATCAATAGAAGTCTTGTGACCATAGCTTAAGTCCAGTATATGTCAGCATCTTCATGTTATCAGAGAGGAAAGTCAAAAAAAAAAAAAAATACAATATTGATGACTTAGAGGTTCTCTCTTTTTTGATTTGATTTTCTCTTCTCCTCCTCCTCCTCTTTCTTCTCACACATGATTCTAATTGAGAGATTCTGCTTAAAACTCATCATGAGACTTCAAAGCTTCACCAAAATCCGTAGCTTGACGAGGGAAGGATGATCTCCCTTTGCAAATACCGATAGGGCACAGAAAGTGTGCCTATAGCCAGCTGGAGGAGATGTTCTCCTGGGGCTACAAGCTACAGTAACACCCACCCTTAGTGGTTAGCCATATTGAGATGGCAAATATACCTCACAGTATATATATATACACACATATGTCTGTCTGTATGTCTATCTATAAATCGAAGTGTACAGTATTAAACATTCACTATGGTTGATCATACCAATCAGTTTCGCACAAGGGGTCCAAAGGAGTGTTTGATTATGTAACTCTGTGCTCTTCAGAGACAGCAGTTTCAGAATGATTACTCTACTGATAAATATACAAGTGAATTTTCCTGACTTATGGACTATTGGACAGCTTACACACACACATTATATATATATATATATATATATATATATATATATACTAACAGATAGACCGCCCTCCAGGTGGTTTTCTGCTAGTTACTGAATATTTATACATTTGATTCCTAATGGGTATAATTTTCCTGACATGTTACATCTAATTTTCTTTCATATCCTTTATTCATCTTCCAGCACTCATCTGCAGAGTAAATATTTCTTTCATTATTTCAGTGCAGTTAAGGTGGTGAGTTGGCAGAATTGTTAGCATGCAAAGCATTTTGCTTTGCAACATTTCATTTGTCTTTACATTCTGAGTTCAAAATCCACTGAGGTCAACTTTGCCTTTCATCCTTTTGAGGTCAATAAAATAAGTACCAGTTGATCACTGGGTTTGATGTAATTGACTTACTCTCCCTCACCTCGAAATTGCTGGCCTTGTGCTAAAATTTGAAGCCATTATTTCATTGCAGTTTTAATCTCTTTCTTTTAAACAAACTTGAAGGTAGTCCCTCAAGTGGTCGTTTATTATGCTAGAATTAGCAGGGATCATGTGGGAAAATTTTAAGACCTTTAGCATACAAAACAACCAAACCCCAAAATTCCCTTCTGAGCTTTTGTTTTCTCAAACTGTGTCAGCATAGCAACTTCTATGAAGCAGCTTTCAATTATGACCCAGCAGTTCATTATGCAGATGACACTAGAGTTTCCATTGGTGCAATGACAACTGAGTGCATACATTATAAAGCAAAGAAGTGGCCTGGAGAGACACTTGCACTGTGCTGCAGTGGTAGAAAGGTTAAACTTCCTGCAATCCCCCAACCCCCAGAGCCATTGAAGAAACTGTTGTCATCAACTGACCAAGATTCCAAGCAATTCCAAAACAAAATTAGACAATACAATGCTGCACTACAGTTGACATCATTTGGATCCACAAGAGATTTAACTGAGCCAGGATTTGCGATAAAGGACCCGAAATAGCTGTTACATGGTAGCAGAGTGTGCAAGAAATAGCAGGCAAATCTTTCCTTTTCTGAAGAAAGGAGCTGTTTACTCATGATTTTGATGTCACATTTGTTGAAAGCATGTGAAATATCCTGGAAAAGAAAAAAAACCCAACAAAACAAAACTCTGTTGGTGGGAAACTCAGAGTTGCCCAGGAAACTCCAAGGTCACTACCACCCCTACCCCCTTTCTTTTGCAGAAGAAAGTGGCTTGCTGTGAGTTTGGAGGTGAGATATGTTGAATGCACTTGAAAAAACCTGTGGAAAAAATTATTTCACACCGAAGTATGAATGGGTCCTTTACGAAATATTTCCCCAAGATCAGGACAGGCATGTGAATAGAAGGATCGATGGGAATGATAAAGTAAAGGCTGAGCATATGGTGGGACAGAGGAAAAGAAACAGAAACAGGAGAGATCAGGAATCGGACGCTGGGAGAGGTGAGTGTCTGGCAAAACAGAGGGAAAGAGACAAAAGCAGGAGATGTCATGAATCATATGCTCATGTGAATACAAATAGAATAAAACAAGTTTCATGTAAATTGGACCACGGATTACTGAGATACATAGTTTTTTTGGGTACCTTTATAAATTGCCAAACTGGCATATAATGGGAAAAATGTTTTGAAAGTAAGGTATCATTGAAATGTGAATACACACAGAATAACAAAAGTTTTGCATAAATTGGACCATGGATTCCCGAGATACACAGTTTTTTTGAGTACCTTGAACTATTGGTGACCCAATGGGTTACAGGTAGTCTAGCAGTAAATAATGTTATACTACATATTCATAGAAGACAAGATTGTCATTAGTGATCAGAAAGTCAGGGTTGGCCTGGAGCTAAACAACATTTCAAACTATTTCTAATAAAAACAAAGGATCTTGTTCTGTCAGGTTTCATTCCTTGTGAGTATATATGAACAGTTGTTTGACAGGCTTCACAACTGAATTCATAAAATTGAAATTTTCCTTTTAACTGAAAACAAAGAGAATTCGAATTATTTAGTACAAGTGAAAGTTTAGTGAAACTATTTTATTTAGAAATAAAACATAAATAAATATAAAATATCTAACTAGCTTGATTCATGACCTATGAACGTGATTTAGTCAAAGAGGCCATGAGAACCATCTGCATCTGATTCTACCGCTTTGTGCACATTAAAATTAATTAATTAATTAACTATTGACCTACCTACCTACCTACTTATTTATCTACCAGGTAGAGTGAAAACTTATTTCAGATTTTCCTTGATTTTTGGATACTTGTATGAGGGGGTACCCAAAAGTAAATGGAAATGTTCTCTGTGGGACAATCCATTGTAGTTGAGGCTTCCACTGCTAGAAGCCACTTGATGTGTTGCTCTGGCATCAGTTTGCCGACTGGTGTCTTCGGGTGAAGTCATACTGCCATGTGGTGCATCTTTGTTTTGCAGTGCTTCTCCCCTGTTCACTGATTTTTGCAATGGCTGAAACAAAGGAACAATGTGCATCCATGAAATTCTGTTTTCTGCTGGGGAAAATGGTGGCTGAAACAGTTATCATGCTTCAAACAGCTTACAAGGATGCTATCATGAGCAAAACACAAGTTACAAGTGGTTTCCATGCATTAGGAATGGTCACTTGTCACTTGAAGACCAATCTCATTCAGGATGACCATCAACCTCCTAGATGAATGAAAACATCATGAAAATTCATGAACTGATCTTGGAGGACTGTCACCGAAAAATTGACAAACCTGTTGATATGACTGGTGTGTCCTGGAGCTCCTGCCAATGAATTTTCAGCGAGAAATTGTGAATGAAAAGAGTTGCAGCAAAATTTGTGCCTCACTTGCTCATGAAAGATCAAAACCTGTCATGACTGAATGCATGTCATGAACTGAAAGAACAGTTGGAAGTTGATCAGGACCATTTTTTTAGGGGTCATTACTGGTGACAAAAGCTGGTGCTACAGAATTTTGCAGATGTGGAAGAGGTGAAGAAAAAATGACAGAGGCATTAAAAGGTATCAAATCACAAGAGTTCCAGCATTGCTTTGAAAAGTGGCACTGCTTCAAATGGAGAATACTTTGAAGGTAATAAAAGTGTAAACATATAAAACTAAGTGAATAAAATAATATTGCAAAATTCTGGTTTCTTTTGGGTACACCTCATACGTCCATGTTATATCATTAATTTGATACAACTTCCATTCTTTATTTTCAAACATAACATATAAACATTGATTGCTTATTCTTTATTTTACAGCTTTGATAATGAATATTGAAGAAATTACCATTAGAATCATTTTTCATAGCCTATAAAAAAAATGAGACTGAGTGCAAGTGCAGTAGCATAAAAAATTAATGATGTGGAAGGACCAAGAACAGTCAACAAACATGTGGCACAAAACTGGTTTAGATGTTTCAAGGAAGGTGACATGAGCCTTGAAGACAAACCAAGATCAGAGAGAACTGTTGTGGAAGATGAGGCCTTGCTTGAAATGGTTGAACAACAGCCAAGCACAAGCAGTCCTACATTGTAGGTAGAACTTGGTACTTCACCAGGTACCATCAATTGACACCTCCATAAACTCAGCCTTATGAACAGATGTTGTTGACAAGTTCCTCATAAACTGATCAATAACCAGGCTCAACTACTGGTAAATCTTTGAGATGTCTATTTTTTGGCATTGAATTATAACTGGGGGTAAAAGATGGATCTATGTTTGTAATTTTAATAAGAGAAATCAGTGGCTTCCTTCCTGCAAGCTTCAGAACCTGATGTCAAATGAGGGTAGTTTGAATAGAAGGTCATGTTTTGTGTTTGCTGGAATTTTTGGGGAGCGTTGCACTTTGGTCATGCTGTGAACACTAACCTTTATATTCAACAACTGTTGTGAGTATATGATGCTTTGAAAGCCCACTATCTGGCATTGGTCAATCAAAGACATGCACTTATACAACATTACCATACCCTAGTACACACTGTCAATGTGACCAAGTGAAAACTTGAGGAACTTGAGGGGTAGGATGTGCTGCCTCCACCTGCCAACAATGCAGACATTGTACATTCAGATTACCACCTTTTCTGGGCCATGGCTCATTTCCTGCATGGATGGAGGTTCGACAATGTGGATAAGGTTGAAACAAGCAGATGGAGTTTTTGGCTTCTAAACTAAGTGTAGAATTGAGCTACAGGCACAACGATGGCAACAATGGAATATGATGGAACATATTTTGATAAATAAACACTTTTCATATGTAATTTGTTTGAATTATTAACTAAAACTTGAAATATGAAAAGTGCTTTACTCAACTTGGTACCTAACTACATACCTATATATATATTATTTGTCTCCAACCCTTGTATTTTTTGTTTTATATGACCATATATGTTGATCACTGTGTCTTTGTTACTCATTTTTAAAATGTATGAATGGCCCCAGAAGCAAAATATTTTTTTAAAATGGTGTAATTGGTAAGAATGGTGGACAAAATATCTTGCAGTATTTGCACCAATTCTGAGTTCAAATTCTGTTATAGTGAACTTTCCTTTTCACCCTTTTGAGATCAGTAACATAAAATGTCAGTCTAGTACTGGGGTTGATGGTATCATCTAACCTTGTGCATAAAGTAGAAACATTTATTCTTATTAGTGCTGGTATAATGGTAGTCTCCCGTAGTCTGAGAAAGACAGCTTTGCTGAACAACCAGGGTGAATGATTTGTTGAAAGTGATCAAATGTTTGTGCTGTACTTAAGCTCACTCCTTCCATTATATCAATGTTGCCTAGACAGGTGCATGGTGTACCATACATCAGGTGTGGGAAAGATCACAGAATAATGCGAGATGAAGTGTTTTGCTCAAGAACACAATGCGCCACATGGTCCAGGAATTCAAACCACAATCTCACAGTCATGAGTGCAACACCCTAATCACACAACTGCATTAGCATGTAATACAAAAAAATTATATATGGTGTGCGAGTTGTATCATCATCATTATCATCATCATTTGATGTACATCTTCTGTGCTAGCATGGGTTGGATGGTTTGACAGGAGCTGGCAGATCAGAAAACTACCAAGCTCTACTGTCTCTTTCGGCACAGTTTCTACTGCTGGATGCCCTTCCTAACACCATCCACTTTGCTAAGTCTAATGGGTATTTTCTTATCTGGCATCAGCAGCTGTGAGGTCACCAAGTACATCTGATACTTCTTAAACCCTATTTTTTCTCAATGCTTTCAATTTGTTGTCCATGTACACTGACCTTGCACATACAGCAGAGCATGCTAGCTTCATTTGTTTCCAAGGTCCTCTGCATTCATGTTTCACCACCATGTAGCATTGCTGTTCATACATAAGCATCATAAAATCTACCTTTCACTCTGAGAAAGAGGCCATTGTTACCTAAAAAGATATCTCTCTGAATTTGCCCAAACAGTTCTAATTCTAGCAACTATGCTTTCAGAGTGTAGCTTGGTCACCTAGGCAATGGAAACTATCTACTATCTTTAAGGATTCTGTGTTCTTAGTCTTTTATTCTTTTACTTGTTTCAGTCATTTGACGGCGGCCATGCTGGAGCACCACCTTTACTCAAGCAAATCGACCCCAGGACTTATTCTTTGTAAGCCTAGTACTTATTCTATCGGTCTCTTTAGCTGAACTGCTAAGTTACAGAAACGTAAACACACCACAATCAGTTGTCAAGCGATGTTGGGGGTACAAACACAGACACACAAACATATACACACACATACATATATATGTACGTATATAGGATGGGCTTCTTTCAGTTTCTGTCTACCAAATCCACTCACAAGGCTTTGGTTGGCCTGAGGATATAGCAGAAGACACTTGCCCAAGGTGCCACACAGTGGGAATGAACCCGGAACCATGTGGTGAGTAAGCAAGCTACTTACCACAGAGCCACTCCTGCGTTCATTGTTCCTACATATCTGCCACACACAAAGATTACTTTCTCAGTTAACCTATCTGTGATTCCATTGCACTTCTTAAGTGTCCATTCCTTGGACCTACTGAGTACATCATATGGAATTTCTACATATCGAGCTAGGTCTTTTCCCTGAAGGGATCAGTAGTTTGTCTGCTTTCCTACTTATTAGGACTTTGGTCTATGCTAAATTAACTCTAAATCCTTTTGATACCAGTCCTTGCTTCTATGGCTGAAATCTCTTCTGCTATGCAGACCTAATCAAACACAAACACACACACATGTATATATGTGAATTAGCTTATCATGGTGCGTGGAAGATTTTATAGTGTTGGGAGCCAGTTATGTAAAAACAAGTGATGTGTTATATTATGGAATGGTGATTGTACAAAGTTATTTACTTTATGAATTGTATTATTCGTCTAGGTGGTGGTTGTGTAAATTATGTGTTGAGTGAGTTTTCAGCCATATTTTCTTTTCCCATACTTGATCCATCCATCCTTTATCCTTTTGACAGGTCTTATAATTTTTCTGCTAGGTTTCTAGCAACGTTGCTCACCAGCCTAGCTGGGTGGAATGCCTGTTTTACCATTAATAACCTGACTACCTACTGTTTGTATTGGCATGTATTCCAGTCCAACAGGTTATACTAACTTATATACCACAACTACATTCATTAGTAAAATATGTATCTTTGTAATGTCTTCAACAATCAGTGATGTGTATCCAGCCATTGACACTATTCGTTCCATACTCACTCATGTTGTATCAATTTGTACCAGACTATTGTTGAAAATTTCTACATGCCTCCAGTCATATAGTTAAAAAGCAATAAATCATTAGTTGTCAGAGATCACAGAGCAAAAACAGTAGGTCTTAACCTATTAAGAAAGAAGACATGCACAGCAGTGTGTGTGCATGAACAATTATGACATATATTAATGCATACAAATATATATACTTACATATACATTTACACATAAACACAGGGTGATTCAAAAGTACCTTTAGCATAGATGTGTGAATGTATATCATCATTACTATTGTAACATGTACTCTTCCATGCTTGTATAGGTTGAATGAAATTCATCAAGGCAGATTATCTATGGTTGGATGCTCTTTCTGTTGCCAACCCTCATCTATCTCCAAGTGAGACAATTTTTTCTCCTAGTTCAGACATGTTTCCATGGGTATTTGCAGACAAATGATACAGTTTGTATAATGATAACATCTGTAGACTATTAGTGCATGATGTCAAAGCATACCCACACACTCTCGCACACACATACATTCATACAAACATCATCACTATCATCATCACTCAATGTTTGTCTTCCATATTGGTATGGATTGGATAGTTTAACAGGATCTGATGAGCCAGAGGACTGTGTTAAACTCCAATGTAATCTGCTCTTCCTTATGCATTAACAGTTAAATCCAACAGTAGTGCTGTTAGACAAGAAACTCTCAACAAGTAGTCAAACAGAAAAATCCAAAGAATATGATAGTTCTGCATTGGCAAAAAGTAACTGTTACAGTTGATCTGATGCAAAATGAAAAATAAGAAAATGAAAGGAGGGAGGAGTGAAGTAAGAGAATTTACTGTTTGATTAATGTTAAAAGTAAGATCCAGGTCAGTTGAATTGGTGCACACATAAATGTGGAGAGTAGTTGCTGATGAGGAACAAGATGATGCTGGAAATTATGATAAATCAATGAAAAAAGAGGTCACTTGAACTGAGGCACACATAAATAAGATGGTTGGTGGCAAAGGAAGGGAACATGCTGGTGCCAGTGAGATTCAAAAAAGAAATACTTATCATGATTTTAGGTTTTGAAGCTAATAAAATATACCTGAATCTCTCTAAGAATGAAAATTAGTGGACATATTTTATGATTTGTTCAAGATGACTGGAAAGAGACCATTAAGTGGAAATGAAGGCTGCAGTGGAGCTGAATTTGAGATGCCAATTCAAATGGATTTTTATAATTGCAGATCTTGTATATTCTATCCTTAGTGCTGACTTTCTGCATCATTTTGGTCTTCTTGCAGATTCTTTTCTACTCTAGGCACAAGGCCTGAAATTTTGAGGGAAGCAGCCAGTCTATTAGATCAACCCCAGTATGCAACTGGTACTTAATTTATCGACCCTGAAAGGATGAAAGACAAAGTTGACCTCGGCGGAATTTGAACTCAGAATGTAAAGACAGATGAAATATCGCTAAGCATTTCGACCGGCATGCTAACGTGTCTGCCAGCTCATAAACACAACAGAGTGATATATTCAGAAATGGAATTATCTGCACAGGGTATGTACAGTAAACCTGCTTCTATCAGTCCTGTTTCCTTTGTATCTTTCCATATGATCCTTAAGAAATTTCCAGGTATCACTTGCACTGTTTTTAATAAAAGATTGCTATAGATCAAAAGGATGTTGAAGAGTTATTACAACTCCAGACATCAGAGTCATCTTCTCTAGATTTTAGTCTATTACCATTGCATTCTAGTGATTCACTTATATAGTGTGATGTTTCTACTGGGTTATGTATACCTTGCCAAAAAGCCAAGGTTATGTGTCACACCAAAACACCGTTAGGCACCTTTGCTACTCCTGATGCTTGTTTCAAGCATATCTATATTGATACTATGGGCTCTCTAGCATCAGTCCAGGATAAAATGTATCTTTTGACCTGTTCAAACTGTTTTTTTCCAGATGATCTGAAGCTATACTGATTGAGGACATTTCGTCCCTTACAGTTGCAAAGACCTAAATGGTTGGGAGGATTTCATGTTTTAGAACACCTCTGACAATAATGACCGATAGAGGTTGTTAGTTGACTACAGTCTTTTTGCCATCCTATCTAACCTGCTAGGTATGCATTGAATTGACACTACAACTTAACACCCCATGTCTAACAGAATGATAGAATGTTTTCATTGACAGCTTAACCCTTTTGTTACCAACCCGGCAGAAACCAGCTCTGGCTCTGAGCACAAATGTCTTGTTTTCATAAGTTTTGAATTTTCCACCAAACCTTAGTCACAATTTATGTTCCTAACACTAGCTGAATGATAACTAAGTAATTTTACTATATTCTTTGTTATATTTAAAGTAATTGAAAGAAACACAGAGCATTTCAAAGTAAATACAGTAACAAAAGTGTTAAAGCAGCTTTATGAGCACATTCTGATTCAAATAGATGGTTTGAAGCCCTGCCAGTTGTCACTAGGTTTACACACCACTGTTAAGGAAAGCCTAGTTTACTCCCTAGTAGAATTATTGTATGGTTCAGCATTTACACAACCTGCCAAATGATATTGGCTACAACTACTTAGTAACACAATCTCACCAACAACATTCATCAGCTGTGAAATTACATGATAGAGTTGCCTCTGTTAATTATTTGACCACAGTTGATTAAAACTTTTGTTCCACCTGTTATTGATACCTGAACTCTAAATGTGACATTGCAGCAGCGTATGACAAATGAATGCCTTTGTGGAGACCTGCTGAAAGTTAGTGAAAAGATCAAGCAAAGCCAGCTGTGACTATCTGGTTATTGTGTGGACTACCTTGGACTGGAAACATCCAAATTAGTCTTGTGGAACCCACTTAATGGTGATATAAGAAGAGGAAAACATTGTCACACATAATAAATATGTGTTTGCATTGGGACCCCTTCGTATAGAAGACCGGTGATTGTCGTGCGCTGATGACGGGTAAATACCCAGAAACTTGGGTCCGTGTGTATCATGTCAGGTCGATGATGGGAAGGATGGCTTCCCTTTGCAAATACTGATAGGGCACAGAAAGTGTATCAATAGCCAGCTGGAGAAGATGTTCTCCTGGGGCTACAAGCTACAGTAGCATCCACCCTTAGTGGTTAGCCACATTTAAGTGGCAAATATACTTCACATTGTCACACATACATTGACAACTTTATTGCAGACACTGGCCTGGTATATATCCAGGACTCTGAGGCAGTGATGATGGACTGAGAAGTGTGGTGAGTCGACTTTGTTGCTGTGGCCCAGGTTGGAACCACAATACAATAATAAAGTGGGCCAACCACAAATTGCTATATCAGTTAACTTGTCTTAAGTCATACAGTATGTCCCTCCTTGGTATGTAATTATTGCTGTTAGTCTTTGTAAAAGACCAACTCAGAAAGCATTATGTGCAGCAATAAATCTTCTGTTAATTGTTCACGAGTGTTGTTAGTTACTTTTCCATGCAACCCAAGAAATACATTTTCAATCACCAGAAACAACAACAGCAGCTACCATGACTACCACAACAATACAACAACCTCACTCATGACATTTGCGACTCTTACAGTAAGAACAATGAATGATGATCAAGGTCAAGTGCTTAAATAACAATTGAGACATTGTCTTTACCAGAGATTTGAAGTGATATACAAAATGAAATGCCTGCCCCACCCGAGTGTGTGGATTGAGGAGCACATTGGATGTAAAATGCCAATGATTTTATTGGTAATTCATGTTTAAGTAAAAAACTTGGTATCAAGATTAGCAGCAAGTGGTCAGTGAAACTTTTGGTGATTAAAAGTAGTCAGTGAAACATTTTCTGGAGATTAAAAGCTAGTTTGAAAGGTTTAAAAATGCTTTAATTTGCACAATATGGTATTTACTAGAGCTGATACAGAGGCTACTACTAATTATCCGGATGATTGCTAAGGAAAACTGTACACCAGAACAATTGTACAATATTAATGCAACTGGCGGTGAGCTGGCAGAAACGTTAGCACGCCGGGCGAAATGCTTAGTGGTATTTCGTCTGCTGCTACATTCTGAGTTCAAATTCCGCCGAGGTCGACTTTGCCTTTCATCCTTTCGGGGTCGATAAATTAAGTACCAGTCGCGCACTGGGGTCGATGTAATCAGCTTAATCCGTTTGTCTGTCCTTGTTTGTTCCCTCTATGTTTAGCCCCTTGTGGGCAATAAAGAAATAAGAACAAGTGTACAATGTTAATGCAACTGAGCATTTCTTGGCACACATACCGACAAGGACTTTTATTTCTAATAAGGTGAAATCAGTAGCATGCTTTAAAATTTCTAAAAAGAAATCTTCTAAAGCTTCTTGAGGGCATAAATGCTGCTGGCGATATGAAATTAAAGCCCCTACATGTGAGTCACTTCCAAAATTCAAAGACTTTCAAAGTCTACACTCAATTTAATGTCTCTGTGATTTGACATTCAAATATGAACATATGGATGATTATCATCCATTTCTAAGACTGGCTTATAAACTATTTTTACCATGTCGTAGAATGGAACAATGCCAGACAAAATGTTTCCAATTATGTATACTCTCTTTTAGTCAATGTGGCAAGTCACCCAGTGAATTTAAGTAATTCTTCTAATAACATGAGAATGATTCAAAACCGTATTGTGAGGTAGCTGAGCAGACATCACGATCAAACTACAGTAGTTTCATGTGATCAGTTTTTTAAGCAACCAATCAGTGTTAAGCCATTGCATGATTTAATTTTCCAGAACTTTCTCATTGTGCCCTATATAAAAGCAATTTCTGATGGCAATCACAAAATGTGACAGCTGCATGATGTCTCCATTCTCATTTCCACATCCAACTGATTAAGACAGATGGTAGATGCCAAACAGGAAATTTCATTGCCATGAATATAGTACAATTACTTTTCAGTTGTGATCAGCTAGCCACAGATTGCTATATCAGTTAATTTGTTGTAAATTGCAGCAGTATATCACTCTTGGTATGTAATTATTGCTGTTAGTATTTGTAAAAACACAGAAAACATTAATCTTCTAATTTCTAATAACATGAGAATGGAATATTTTCTCAAGAACACAGCTTCTATGCTCTAATGAATGGATCAAACTGTTATAACTAATTACAAAGCATATTATCCAATGCACAGGAGTGGCTGTGTGGTAGTAGCTTGCTTACCAACCACATGGTTCCAGGTTCAGTCCCACTGTGTGGCACCATGGGCAAGTGTCTTCTACTATAGCCTCGGGCCGACCAAAGCCTTGTGAGTGGATTTGGTAGACAGAAACTGAAAGAAGCCTGTCGTATATATGTGTGTGTATATGTTTGTGTATCTGTGTTTGTCCCCCCCAACATCATTTGACAACTGATGCTGGTGTGTTTACATCCCCGTAACTTAGCGGTTCGGCGAAAGAGACCGATAGAATAAGTACTAGGCTTACAAAGAATAAGTCCTGAGGTCGATTTGCTCGACTAAAGGTGGTGCTCCAGCATGGCTGCAGTCAAATGACTGAAGCAATTAAAAAGGTGTAAAAGAAAAAAGAGAGTAAGCAATTGATGGTGAGAGCAAGGGGAAGCATTTAGTTCAGAGACTCTCAGTAAAAGTTTAACATTATGGATGCTCGGAAGAAGATAATGAAGTTGTAGAATGAAGTGAAACCATAAATTATGAATGGTATTTGGTAAGACATATAACTAAACTCTATTCATGACTTCATAGATGTTCAGCAAACGACTGACACTGGCAAATGTTGTAGGCTTTGAAAAAGTGATAGAAGATTATGTGGTTGACTGAAAGTGTTCCATAGAGAAAGTTTGTCAAATGAGGAGCATATGATACTGAATGTATAGAATATAGTTAAAAGGTTGACTCTTACAGAGGAAGCTTCGCAAGTCTTTGCTAATAAAAAAATCCTAATTGTGATAAAAATCATTCAAATGTTTTTTTTTGTAGACATACTGTTCTCTATGTATTTAATAATTTATATTTATATAAAAGTAGATAAATTACTTTTATTCCTAAAAATTCCATCAAAACACATCTCAAATTATAATATGGAAATCTTTACCAAAATAGCAAGGAGCTCAGGAACATAGAATTCCATGATTTGGAAGATTCTCCTCTGTGTGTGTGTATGTGTGTGTGTGTGTGCGTGTGTGCGTGTGTATGCATGAGTGTGTGTCAGTGTATGCATGAGTACATGTCTATGTACGCATGAATGTGTCTGTGTATGTGTGTGTGTATGCCTGTGTGTCTGTGTATTGTATAAATGTGTATGTATTTGGGCATGGTTGTGTGTATTTGTGTGCGATTGTATGTGTGCATATATGTGTGTGTGTATCAATACACACAAATATCTATGTCAGAACGAGAAAGAGAGAGTGAGCAACACACATTTTAGAATCTACACTTTTATAGCCTAATCTTCATACATTAATATATACAAATGAGAGTAAGCTAACAAAGCAAGTATTTAAGTATATAGACACCTGGTTTTTAATACATTTAGAACCGAGACAACCAAAAAATAAGATAAGCTAGATGTATTCACAAATTGTTATTTCAAATTAATATAATTATTGCTACTAATAGGGCAGTGGGCTTGCAGAATCAGTAGCATGCTGAACAAAACGGTTAATGGCATTTCTTCTGATTTTACAATCCAAGCTCAAATTCTTACTTCTTTATTGCCCACAAGGGGCTAAACATAGAGGGGACAAACAAGGACAGACAAAGGGATTATGTCGATTACATCGACCTCAGTGTGTAACTGATACTTAATTTATCGACCCCAAAAGGATGAAAGGCAAAGTCGACCTTGGCGGAATTTGAACTCAGAACGAAATGGCAGATGAAATACCGCTAGGCATTTTGCCCAGCATGCTAATGTTTCTGCCAGCTTACCGCCTATCTGCGCTCAAATTCTGTTGAGCTCAAATTCTGCTGAGGTCAATTTTATCTTTTATCCTTACAGGGTCAATTATAAAAGAACAAGTCAAGCACTGGGGTCAATGTAATTGACTATCCCTTTCAAACCAAATTTTCAGGCCTTGTGCCTATAGTAGAAAGAATTACTATAGTTGCTAATCAATTATTGCTGCATGCTAGGAAAGCATAAATATTTTTCAACGAGTTTTGGATTCTCGGATATACATTGCTATCTCTTCCTCCCTCTCTCACTCGCACACCAACCCTCCTTCTATCAACACTTTCCATGACATGAAGCCTATCGTGGTATGCTCTCTTAGCAACTAACACCTTAAAGACACTCCCATATCTGATATATGCATATGTGTATATATATGCTGTTACTACATTGTCACAGTGGAGGTGCAATAGCCCAGTGGTTAGGGTAGCGGACTTGCGGTTTCGATTCCCACACCAGGTGTTGTGAGTGTTTATTGAGCAAAAACACTTAAAGCTCCACGAGGCTCTGGCAGGGGATGGTGGCGAACCCTGCTGTACTCTTTCACCATAACTTTCTCTCACTCCATCTTCCTGTTTCTGTTGTACCTGTATTTCAAAGGGCCAGCCTTGTCACACTCTGTGTCACGCTGAATCTCCCCGAGAACTACGTTAAGGGTATGTGTATCTGTGGAGTGCTCAGCCATTTGCACGTTAATTTCACGAGCAGGTTGTTCCAATGATCGGATCAACTGGAACCCTCGTCGTCCTAACTGACGGAGTGCTACCAAAAAAAAAAAACACACTGTCACAGTTTTTGTCATCATTTTACATCCGCTTTTTACATACTGGCATGGGTTAGACACACAGTCCAATTCAGTACTTATTCAGAGGTATTGCTCACCTGGACAAGTCAAAGAATTGTACTTTGCTGGTACTTTCCATATTGGGGCTTAGTTTCTATGACTGAGTATCATTTTGAACTTCAACCATTTTAACAGAGTTTAGTGGGTGCATTTTTTATGACACCAACTCTAAAGAAGTTATCATGTCTTCAAGAAACTTAAAGGGTCTGCTTGACACAACACTTTACAGAATGTAAAGCATTAGAGAGGTAACCATGTCCTAGATAAGACTAAAGTGTTTTCCTGACTTCATGTCTTTGAGAAAGTAGTGTAGATGAATGAGAGTTGTGCAAGTAACACACAGGGATGCAATCAGTAGGGCCAGAGTTGCCAATGAGTTCATTGACAATTTTAATGTGTAGGTAGGTGTTCATTAGGGCATGGTTCTCAGCTCCCTCAAATAATTTTTTATATAGTTCACCAGGCCATAACAGAAAGGACTTTAAAACTGGCTGCCTGTGGGAACCCATGTGTATTGATGGCTTATTTCTCATAGCTGAATCTGTTGAAGATTTAGAGAAAAAATTCCAAACATGGAAATAAAACCTCAAAAATAAACAGAGCAAAAGCAACAGTTTTAATTAGAAAGGAAAAAAGATAGACCCCTACAGTCACCAGGGAAAGAAGGTTGAAAAATAAAGTATACAAATCATAAGTTATACAGCTTTCATAGATCCAGATCTACTGGAAACTTGCTTTCATACATTAAAAATCTTTGGTCTCCCACTGTTAAGAATTTTAGTAGTTGCTATTGAAATCATCAAAACCTATAACCATGACATGAGAACCTTCTGGAATAATTGTCAATTATCTATCCATGTCTCATGTTATGGATAGGCAATGCATTACAACATGGATCAATGGAACTTCTCTAATCCACATTCTGTTATTTCCACTGTGCAGCAGGATTTGGTTCTGTCCCCTCAAACCACTCCTTTTATTCTTTTATTCTTTTACTTGTTTTAGTCATATAACTGTAGCCATGCTGGAGCATTGCCTTGGAGGGTTTAGTCAAACAAATCGACCACAGGACTTATTTTTTAAAGCCTAGTACTTATTCTATCAGTCTCTTTTTCCAAACCACTAAGTTACAGGGATGTAAATACACCATTTGTCAAGCAGTGATGGAGGGATAAAAATAGACACAAAGAAACATTCACACACGCACACACACACACACACACACACACACATACATATATATATATAAATATATATATACACAACAGGCTTCTTTCAGTTTCCATCTACCAAATCCACTCACAAGGCTTTGGTTGGCCCAAGGTTATAGTAGGAAACACTTGCCCAAGGTGCCATGCAGTGAGACTGAACCTGGAACCATGTGGTTAGGAAGCAAGCTTCTTACCACACATACACATAGACAAACATTTTTTTAGTGTAGTTACTTCTAAACACAAATATACTCTTACACAGATGAGACATCCTTCACCCTTCAATAACTTTATCTACAGCAGTGTAATCCACGTGAAAGCTAGGCATTCTAGACTACAGTTGATGGTAAGCCAGCGTGATCTTTCCTTGCCTTTCAAAGATCACACCTACTCATTCAAGTATCACGCATAGTCATTCAAATATCACACCTAGTCATTCAACTCAGTCAAGACTCTCAACAATACATACATATGTATGTACATACATGCATACATACATATATGAAACTGTAAAAATTTATTAAACTTTCCAGAAGTTTATCATTTAAGTATATATGAGCATGTCTAGAAATGCAACCACGTGCATGAGAATACATACATGAAATAAAACATACAAATCTGCACATATACAATACAAAAGTACCCGGTGGATGTTGTTGAAATCCCAGTGAAGGAGCCTTGGATCTAAGTTAGAAACCGGATCTTTATTGACAATAAATCTTGAAATAAAATTGAATAATGTCATACCTACACACACACACACACACACACATACATATATGGATCTCATAATTGTATTTAAGCTTTTTTTTCAGGCTACGATCAGCCTCATTCATTGAGCTCATGTAACTTCAGCAAAATTTGCTCAAGCAATAACCATTTCAGAAACTTTTTAAAGTGAGGAGAGAGCTTGCACTCACCCAATCCCACTCTCTCTCTAATTACCAAAAGCATAACCCATAAAGAGGAATAGATCTTCATCAATGGATGCTCTTTGAGACTGCAGGTTTAATTTTGGGGTATCTTTCTCCTAGATAGCTTGTCATCCAAGACTAAAGAGCTAATATCCACCCATTGTAGGAGTTTTACATGCACTTCCACTGACACATGCACACACATTAACAGCCATAAAGTTAATAATAATGAATACACACCATCATACACACTGAACAAGATAAAAAAATATAAGTACATATATACATAATGCAAATAAAAGCATAAAAAATATATAGATGTATACAAAAAAAAGAGAAAAAGTTGCCATACACATAATACATATAAAATTATTTATAAAAATTCATTAAAAAAATACACACAATATACACAAACGTACACACAACTTTACATACTTTATTGGATGGCTGCTGACTTTTCTGAGTTCGTCTACCCTTTGATGGGTCTTGATTTTATTCTGCAGGGTGTCCAATAGTCACCCTCCTCACCAAGTAAGCATGGTGGGGTTGCCAGTTTAGTTGTCAATGCCCCGACCATGTAATAGGTTGTACTGGGTTACATGTTACCAGTAGGACATAAGGGTGACCTGATATATACATACATACATTATTGGGGCCCTGGGATATGTAACACACTGCGTAAATACCAATCTTGAGATATTATGTTTCTCAAAACTAGAAAGGAGAAAGCTAATTTGAAGACTACAGATCTAATCCATCACTCATCATCATCATCCAGTGTTTTAAATCTGGGTTTTGTCCCCATTAAAGGGGGTGGCCAGATCTACCTCAATGTCATAGCAACTACCCTTACGCCATCTCGCCCGGTTTTGGGCCACCTCCTTTTTTAAACCAACCCTCCCAATCTCCTCCTCCACCTGTCCCCTCCACCTTTTCCTTGGTCTACCTTGCTTTTGCGCTCCATTTACCTTAAATGCAATCACCCTCCTCAGAACATGCTCTTCATCCCTCCTCAACACATGCCCATACCACCTCACTCCATTCGCCATTGCCAACCATTCCACTGATTCCTCCAATCCCAGCATTCCTCTCAAATCCTCAGTCCTCCTCTTATCAAACAGCTTCACCCCAAACATTTCTCTCACCATAGCTCTCTCTCAGTCCTTCTCAAAATTACCATCTCTCTCTTCCTCAGACACTATGTCTCACTCCCATACAGTATTGCAGCATCCCTCACCTCCTCCTTCCACCACCACATATTTCCTCGATCTCTCCTACCTTTCGTCCTTCCACATACTTTGTCACAGTACCTAGTACCCCTTCTTTAAAAGACTTCCACAAATCTGGTGCATCAATGCTTACCAAGTCCTCAAATCTTGCTCTTGTTTCTTCTTCCTTCAGTTTCCACAATTTTTTCCACTCAACCTTTCCCTTTCTCACACACTTTTTAATTTTCCTCCTATCCAAGTCAGCAACCACCAACCTGTGCTGCAACACCCCTGATATTGTCTTCACATCTCTCAGATACTTTCTGTTTTTCCTGCCAACCAACACAAAGTCAATTTCTGTCTCATTCCCTCCTGCACTGAAAGTCACCTTCCTTTTGTCTGTTTTTCTAAACCACGTGTTTGCCACACAAAACTCTTTCTCATCACAAAACTCCAACTGTAAAAATCTGTAAAACATTCCAGAAGTTTATCATTTAAATATACATGAGCATGATTAGATATGCAACTATATGCATGAGAATACATACATAAAACAAAACATACAAATCTGCATATCTACATACACACACACACACACACACATGTGCATACATACATACATACATACATACATACATACATACATACATACATACATACATACATACATACATGTGCATACATACATACATACATACATACATACATACATACACACATACACACATACAAACTAACAAAAATACCCAGTTGCTGATGTTGAAATTCCAATGAAGGAATTTTGGATCTAGGTTAGAAACCGGCTCTTTTTCTATTGGCAAGAAATCTTGAAATAAAACTGAATAACGACATACGTACATACATACATACATACACACACAACATCATATTTAAGTTAAATCAAATAAAAACCCATATATCACTGCCATGCACATTCATAAAGACAGAGTTATGTACACACAGACACACCTCACAAAACAATGCAATAAAAAAGTCATACATAACAAATATAAAGACACACACACACACACACACACACATATATATATATATAATATATATATATATATATATATATATGCATTGACATGTAACACTAACACAAACATAAAGATACACACACACACATCCATTGCATACAGACACCTGCAAGCATTCCTATACACAGAGAGGAACAATAACTAGTGTCAGCATGAAAGTTAGTAAATTTACTATTATCTATAGTATTATAGATTGTTAATACACATACTAATGTATATATGTACACATAGCAATGTTAATATAAATATTCATTCGATATTATAATAATACACAAACTAACAAGAGATTTATATACATGTGCACATAAAAATACATATTGCTATATGCATGGCACGTAAAAAACACCCACTACACTCGCGGAGTGGTTGGCGTTAGGAAGGGCATCCAGCTGTAGAAACACTGCCAGACTAGACTGGAGCCTGGGGCAGTCCCGAGCTCCCCAGACCCCGGTCGAAACCGTCCAACCCGTGCTAGCGCGGAAAACGGACGTTAAACGATGATGATGATGATGATGATGATAGACTAACAAGTAGACAAATACTGTGTCACCCTTTTCCTTTCATTCAAAATTATAGTCATTGTTGTAGAAAGTGATGTCTTTATTGCTGTATGTTATGTATGGTTACATAGCAATAGCAAGAGCTATACTAAACAGCATCAATAAAAATAACAATCATAAAATATAGTTACAGATATAAAGAAAGATAGGCCAACAAGCTTGATTTGCCTTCTGTTGAGTAGGTAGGTAGGTATATATAGAGAGATACAGATAGATAAAGAGAGATATTTAGAGAGAGAGAGAGAGAGAGAGAGAGAGAGAGAGAGAGATTGATAAAGAGTGGGATAAAGAGAGACAACCAAATAAACAGGTGGAGATAGATAAATAGACAGATAAATAGATAGCTAAACAGACAGACAAATAGATAGATAAAGAGTGAGATACAGAGACAGATAAATAGATAAATAGCTGGAGATAGATAGATAGATAGATAGATAGATAGATAGATAGATAGATAGATAGATAGATAGATAGATAGATAGATAGAGAGATAGATAGTGAGAGAGAGAGAGAGAGAGAGAGAGAGAGAGAGAGTGAGAGAATGTGCATGGTAGTATGTATCTATCAGATAATGAGAGAGAGTGAAACTCAAAAATGACTACATGTTATATTCCAATGAGTATTCTTTAAGAAGACACAATACTTACATAAATGACTCATTTAAGGAAGGGATACAAGCTAATAAGACAGCAGCCCCGTATTTCTTTTTTTATTTTAATTTTTTTTTTGCAACAAGTTAACAGATAGAGACAAACTAGAATTGATTAAAATTGATACTTATTGATTTCTAACACTGGCACAAGGGAGTCAATTTTAGGAATGGTACAGTAGATAAATTTGGCTCAGTGTTTTACGACAACCTAAGAGGATGGTAAGTAAAGTTGATTTCAATGGGATTTGACTTAAGAGTCATAAGAAAACAGTAACTATACACTGCACGGCATTTTGTCCATTGCTCTAATGAATCTGTCATTATAATTATTAAAATAGGTTGATGAGTCAAAGGTAACAAAACATTTAAAGAATAGAGAAAAAGGTGTCAACATATTTAATTCACGGAGCATTAAATATCTAAACTAAAAATAGATATGGGGTGAGAATAAGAATAATATTAGTTGACTAATGTTATCTTCTCATGAACATATACTGAACAAGGATCATGAAAGGATCTACCAATAGGGATATGCTAATCTCGTCTCCTTCAACAACAAAATATAAATGCAACTCATATCAAGTAAAAACATCAGAGTACCATAATCTGTCTTGATCATGAACAACATTCAAGTAGAGCCCCAACAATTGCCTTAATTGTTGGGTCTCACTATGACCAAGGATCTCTCCTGGCAGAAGTTCATCTTTAGCAAGTATGTTAGCAAGGATTGCATCTCAACAACAGGCTTTTCTCTTCAGGGTTAGACGATAGACAGTCACAATTATTGATATTATTCAAAGCTCAGATAAGGTCCACAATACATCATTGTTCTCACACCTGGAATGGTGCTGGTATTGCTGCATCCAAACTTTGTAGACTGCATCTAAAGAAGGGCCACCCAGTTGATTGGCATGAAATCACTCACGTACATGCTTTAGACTCTATCTCATACATTCACTGCTTCCACTTGCAATCTTTCCCCCTGGTTGAGCTCATTTTACCTCTAATCAGGAATTTTTATTCCACTCACCTCTCCTCCTCTCATCATCCTTGTTGAGTTCAACCTTCACACTAATCACTAATCCCAGGATATTGACACTCTAGAGTCCCTTCTCTGCTCATGTCTTTATCTCAGGCATTAACTTATGGAGGTTCAAGAGGAGCATTAATGACATCAATCATTTCATCAGTCTTGGAGGGTCTTCAAAAAACCATGGGCACTAATCCTTCCTCTCAATGCAGCAAGTGAAAATGATCCAAAATACTGTGGATATATTTCTCCCTTCTTTTCTGACACCTTTAATGAAGTGCAGTTTCTATGTGGCTGCTAAAAAGGTTGTGAATGGATTACTTTGTAAATATACAAAAGTACACATCAACTCTTTTGATAACAACCTGCCTCAGACAGCTTTGAGTTGCATGATTCATACATTTTCATTTTTATATGATCTAGATTTTAAAACTTTCCCTTAAAATTTCATGTTAATTTATGTTCCAACAGTAGCTTAATAATTCTATCTAATTTTGGCACAAAGCCAGCAATTTTGAGGAGAGGGGTTAGTTGGTTATATTAATGTCAGTATAGGGCAGCGAGCTGGCAGAATTGTTAGGATGCTGGGCGAAATGCTTAGCAGTATTTCATCTGCCGGTACGTTCTGAGTTCAAATACCGCCAAGGTCAACTTTGCCTTTCATCCTTTCGGGGTCGATTAAATAAGTACCAGTTACGCACTGGGGTCGATATAATCGATTTAATCCGGTTTGTCTGTCCTTGTTCGTCCCCTCTGTGTTTAGCCCCTTGTGGGTAGTAAAGAAATAGGTATTTCGTCTGCTATTACATTCTGAGTTCAAATACTGCTGGGGTCGTCTTTGCCTTTCATCCTTTCGGGGTCGATTAAATAAGTACCAGTTACACACTGGGTCGATGTAATTGACTTGCTCCCTTTGTCTGTCCTTGTTAGTCCCCTCTAGGTTTAGTCCTCTGTGGGCAATAAAGAAATATATATTAATGCCAGTACTTAACTGGTACTTATTTTATCAACCCCAAAAAGATGAAAGGCAAAACTGACCTGGATGGAATTTGAAATCAGAATGTATAGGGCCAGAAGAAATGCCACTAAACATTTTGTTTGACTGCATTGATGATTCTGTCAGCTCACCACCCTCACCAGCTTAATAATTATGAAGTTAATATAAATAAATTTTTCATTATTTTAAAAATCAATCAACACAAAAGCAGTGTATTTCAATGGAAATATTGTAACAAAGGGTTAATGGAGAAAATAGAATTGTTTACTAATGAAATAATTCAGAGACTTCACCTACAATAAAAACACTAGGTCAGTTGGCTGTTAGGTTTTTTGATGCTCTAAAAATTAAACATACAAACAAGTTACTAGCATACTGTTTATTATGAGAGAGAGAGGTAGCTATGAATTATTTAATTTATAAACAATTCATGTATAGAATTGATAAATATTGGAAATACATTAAATATAAAATGTCTTCTTAATGTGTAGAAAGGGTTCACACAACACAACAGTTGACATTGGTATAAAATTCTGCTGAGAACCAGTAAAATATGAATCTATAATCCAGCATAACAGATTCCAGAGTTGGTAAAACTAATAAAAGATAAAATGTGCATAGATACAATGTACTGAACTAATATGTACAACATTGTTATCAAGAATAGTAATAGGTTGCTAACGGAAGAATTAGTTATCAGATTAATAGATCTTAAATAATAGTGCTACCAATTTTCCATCAACTCTCTGAGGACTGATGAGGACCATACTAAACTCTTATACTATACCGAAGTGTGGTGGCTGTCAAAAGAAAACTGTGCTTTATGCTTTGTTGAACTGTTTTATATAATATTTTTTCTTTGAAGATACTCCACTATCTGATATATTCACAAAATCAAATGATTTGAATAAGTTATTGCAAGGAAACAGAAAAACTCTGATTGTAAATCATTTATCACTACCTTCATTTCGAAATTGGTGTTGTTTAAGACTAACATTTCAAAATGTAAATTCCATCAATTTCCACATCTTGATTCTTTAAAAGATGAATTGGTTGATGAGGATTTAACTACATATCGCAACTATTTACAATCATTGCATGATAACATGGTGGAGCCATTTCAAGATGTTATTGCGCTGAATATTCCAAATTGGTATAGCAGTCCATTCGAGATCGATGCAAATCGATTGTGAGGATGATGTTCAGGAGGAATTGATAGAATTACAAATGACAGTGACGCCACAATGCGATATCACTGTAATGACAGAGACGGTTTGTGGTACCATCAGAGTATACTGAATTCCTACCCCAGTCTGTGGAAACATCTGAAATTACTTTTGCTTGCCTTCCCTACCTCATATCTGGTTGAATCTGGTTTTAACCATATTGGAACTTTATTTTCCCATAAAAGAACTGGCCTGGATGTGATATAACAAGGAAACTTGCAGCTAAAGTCGACAAGTTTGAAACCGAATGTATCTGTACTAGCTGCATTGCACCAGACACATAGTTCTCATTAAAATGTTTTATTCTTTTCCTTTATAATACAATCATTAATTATTGTTGCATCGGTAGTTCTGATCAATGATTCATTTGGGGAAAATGAAAATCAGTGTAAAATAAAGTGCAAGTTTCCAGAAGTTAATCTGTCTGCATAATATAGAGTTAACATTAAAAGTTTATTCACACTAACAGCAAAACTAAACTCACAATAACTGCATATTTAGTCTAAACTGCACTAACAGGGCAACGAGTCTACGATATAGTGTCTGTGTCAAATGATACAAGGGGTGCATCCTAGGGGATTTTGTGTTGGGGTGTCAGGGTTTATTTTTACACAGGTGGGCGATGGAGCATTTTTTGGCTGATAGGTGGGTGATATTGCAATTTGGTGCAAAAACTTTAGGAAACACTAGTCTAAACCATGCAAGTTTGTAAAAGTTTAAATAAAAACGATAATGATGATGATGATGATGATGATGATGATGATCCTTACTGAAGAGGGAGAAAAGTGAGAAAAAAAATTCAAGTTCAACTTGAACTACGAAAGAAGAACTGGAATCATGTTAGCATATATTTGATCTATATGAGTAACTACAAAGTGTTTATGGATTCACATTTTTCCATGTCCCTTTCTCCTTCAGCGATGATCCTCTCATCTGAATATTCTTAACACAGTTTTAACTAAGAAAACAAGTTTATATAAACACATATGGAGAGAGAGAGAGAGAGAGGAGAGAGAGAGAGAGAGAGAGAGAGAGTTAGAGTGAGAGAGAAACATGTGTATATGTGTAAATGTGTGTGTGTGTGTATTTGTGTGTCTCTCCTAACTGCTCAACAATAGGTGTGGTCTGTTTCACCACTGCAATTTAGTGGTTCAGCAAAGAGACCCACAGAATAAGTACCAGTTTTAAAATAAATACTAGGGTTGATTTGTTCAACTAACCCTGAGTGCTAACAAAATAGTGCTCCAGCATGGCTGCAGTTCAACAAGTGAAACATGTAAAAGAGTAAATATGTAAAGAGTTAGCATCTACAACAAAGCTACCATAGTTACTATCTTTGTTTTCACCATGGCTACAATACTTATTATCTTTTTCACCACATCTACCTAGAACAGTCAGCCAAGTCAGCAAGCCACATAGGAACACCCTACATAACTGCAGGAAATAGCAGCCAAACCTTCCTTCAAATCATACTGCTAGAAAAATATCTTTAATTCTGCTAGAAGTGTATGTGTGCGCATGTTTGGGTCTCCTTCTCTTGACATCACATAGTAATTTATTTCTTTATTGCCCACAGGGAGATAAACATAGAGGGGACAAACAAGGACAGACAAAGGGATTAAGTCGATTACATTGACTCCAATGCATAACTTGTACTTATTTAATCGACCCTGAAAGGATGAAAGGCAAAGTCGACCTCGGCAGAATTTGAACTCAGAACGTAACAGTAGACGAAATACTGCTAAGCATTTTGCCTGCGTGCTAACGATTCTGCCAGCTCAAGTGTCACTGTCATACAAGCAATGTCATTTATTTCCAATATTCTGTGAAAGCGTGTGGCCATGGGGAAATATTACCTTACTTGGTCAACACAGGTGAGGGCTGGTGACAGGAGGGGAATCTAGTTATAAAAAAATCTGTCTACCCATACAAGCATGGAAAAATCAATGTTAAAATGATGATGATGGAATTAGTCAAACATTGACTAATTCCATGTTTGACTGCTACTTCATTTTGTTGAGATCAAATCCCACTGATCATGGCTAATAATAATTCTGAGCACCTTTTCAAACTCCACCTGTCTAACACCCGTGGACATGTTTACAAAGTCAGAAAACAGCACAGCTCTCATGACTTTCGGAAACATTTTTTCATGCTAAGAGTTGCTGAAGCATGGAACAAACTGCCGGCATCAGTTGTTAGTTGTCGGAGCACTGCATCCTTCAAAACTTCCATGCTTCTTGAGATTTGCCAACACTACACCTGATTTTCTCCCCTCCATACACACACAAGCATGTATCTGACTCATACACTGTTCACTTTCCAGACATTTGTACATTACTGCATATACTTTATACGCACTTTTGACAAGTTGTGGTGTACCTGAGCACTGTATACAATAATTTCATTATTATTTTTTTTATTAAATGGTTAGGGTGTTCAGTTCATGATTGTAAGGTTGTGAGTTCAAGCCCTGGTGTTGTCTTTGTCTTTGAGCAAGATACTTCATTTCACATTGCACAAGTCCATTCAGCTAGCAAAAATGAGTTGTGCTTATAATTTAAAGGGTCAGTCTTGGCACATTCTATGTCATGCTGAATTTCCCCAAGAACTACATGAAAGGCATGCATGTCTGTGGAATGCTCAGCCACTTGCATGTTAATTTCATGAACAAGCTGATGTGTTGATCAGATCAACTGGAACCCTTATCATCGTAACCAACAGAGTGCCATTTTTTTTTTTTATAGTTAATAATATATACTATATTCAGCTGTTATATACAATCAACTCCTTCAGGAGTTTGGAGTGACAGAAATAGTGAGAAACTTGCAAAATTTAGTGTTGTCTTTCTATATACATATCAGAGTTGTATTTGCTTTTCATGCTTTAATAAAACAAAATATCATGTATATATTGTAGTTAATTCAATTGACAACAGCTTTCTTTAAAAATTCCGTGCCTTGTGACAATGTAAGATGTTACTGTATTTCTCTGTCTCCTTTGGATAAAAGAAAACTGCTGCTTGGCGAACAATGAATAACTGAAGAAGGGATTAACAGATAAAAATGATTAGATAACACCTCCTCCTATCAACCTCCCCACCTTTCCCCTAAATGTGACTGAATAAAAAATAGAGGTTGAGAGATAGCCATAGTTAAAATGTTAGTTAAATAACGAACTTTAAACCAGATCACTTCGTAAGGCACCCTCCTCAACCCAATCAGATAAAAGTATGGTATATTTTGCAAAGTGAATCTGTGGCTGAATACCAAGACAGGAGTTACTTCATAACAACGACAAAAATGATGACAGTAATAACAACACTAAGCCATTGATGTTGAAAATGATGATGATGATGATGATGAATATTGATGATGGCTACCTCCAGTAAATGTATGTGTTTGTTAAAAAGGGGTAGTGCTCATGATCTTTGCAGGTCCTCACCAACAGGAGAGATTGATATATATTAATGTTCAGTTTGGACAACTGTAGGTCAATTTTTGTAGGAAAAAAAGACATAAAAATGTCAACAGTAAAACCTGGACAGTTATATATTTCTTTACTGCCAACAAGGGGATAAACATAGAGGGAATAAACAAGGACAGACAAAGGGATTAAGTTGATTACATCGACCCCAGTGTGAAACTGGTACTTTATCTATCGACCCCGAAAGGATGAAAGGCAAAGTCGACCTTGGCGGAATTTGAACTCAGAACGTAACGACAGACGAAATACCGCTAAGCATTTCACCCAGCGCGCTAACGTTTCTGCCAGCTTGCTGCCTTGGACATTTATAGTCTGAAGGAAGAAAGACTAGATGAAGTATTTTGTACAATTTCTTAGAGGATAAATATGCCAATTTCTTCTGTTCTCACTGCCTATAAAATACTGTTTTATGGATGATGGCAGAAGAGACAAAACGAATGTAGATGATGGTAGCTATTTCAGAATAGCAGAGACCATTGCAAGAGTGATAAAAGAAACAGAGGAAGAGAAGAAATGGTACATCTATGGACCAGAAGTTGTCATGTGTTGGTGATTGAATCAATACCAATCGGTTGAAAAGATTCCTTCTGGATGTGGTCTAGGTTAATTTTGGGTAAACTGTAGTCTACAGGCAGTTATTTGGCCCATGGAACTTTCAGAATGGCATGCCTAACAAAAACATTACCGTGAATTTTTTAGTAGTGCTGCTCTCCAGATGATGAACCATGTTACATGTGGTCTGCTTCTTGCAAAAGATTGCCCATGCCTGGTCTAGGGTGTAGTGTGTGAAGCAATAGCAGCAGCAGCACTGTCTATTGGAGGTGACTGGTACCACAATGTGGGCTTTGTGCATTGTAGAGGGTTAACAACTGATTAACGATGAAATGTTTCTGGGTTCTAAAAAAGTACTTTAGTCTTTGTGATGTGGGTCTGGCTTTGTTGTTATGAGAGAACATCATTACTTCTACTTTTACTGGTTTGAATCACTTGATTATGGCCATACTGGAGCACTGCTCTGAAAAGGTTTAAGTCTATTATATTGATCTCAGATGCCATCAGAGATGAAAGGTATTTCATACCTGGTATAAAGAAAGATGACTTGGTCAGAATTAAATATAGCATGATAGTTTTTGTTTGATGTACTGATTGTGGTTACTCCATGCCAATACACATACACACATGTGCATGCATGCATGCACACAAATGCATGCATATGTGTGCATGCTCACACACACGCACGGACATACACCTTTAAGAATGGTAACATGTCACTTGAAGACCAATCTCATTCAGGACAACTGTCAACCTCCTGAATGAATGAAAACATCATGAAAATTCATGAACTGATCTTGAAGGACCATCACCAAACAATTGACTAACTTCTTGATATGATTGGTGTGTCCTGTAGCTTCTTCCAACAAATTTTGAGCGAGGAGCTGCAAATAAAAAGAATTGCAGCAAAATTTACACCTTGTTTGCTCATGGAAGATCAAAATCAGTCATGACTGAATGCATGTCATGAACTGAAAGAACAGTTGGAAGTTGATCAGGACCTTTTTTTAGAGGTCATCACTGGTGACAAAAGCTGGTGCTATGGAATTTGCAGATGTGGAAGAGGTGAAGAAAAAAATGACAGAGGCATTAAAAGGCATCACTTTGCAGGAGTTTCAGTACTGCTTCCGATAGTGGAAAATATACCTGGATTGATGTATTACTTCAAGTGAAGAATATTTTGAAGGTGAAAAAACCATAAACATGAAAAAATAAGTGAATAAAATATTGCAAAAATCCGGTTTCTTTTGGGTGTCCCCTCATATATGTATGTGTACACACACACACACACACATATTCATATATATATATCTATATTCTGTAATAAGCCAACAGGATCACTAGACTAGAGATTATCCCAGTGTCTGAGGTATTTCAGTGAGTGAGGATACAAGATCCTGCCCCTAAAGAGGATGCCATTCCATCACAGACATAACCCTGCTACCTACCCCACCAACTGTTGCAGGTACTCATATTTAAGTAGACTCAATTGAATCAATGAAGTGCCTTGCTCAAGAACACAACATACTGCTTAGTCCAAGATTTCAACCCATGGATTAACAATTGTGAATCCAATATCTAAACCACTATACCAAGCACCGTTATACACACACACACAAACACAATGGGCTTCTGCACAGTATATATCTAGGAGATTTTGCAATTAGGATGTTGTGATGTTCATTATTTTCCTGAGAGTATTAAGAATGGGCATGAAGTGAAACAAAAGCAACAAAATTGATAGAAGGTCATATACTTGTCTCCTGGGGAACTTAAATATTACCGCACACACACACACACACACACACATATTCATATATATATATCTATATTCTGTAATAAGCCAACAGGATCACTAGACTAGAGATTATCCCAGTGTCTGAGGTATTTCAGTGAGTGAGGATACAAGATCCTGCCCCTAAAGAGGATGCCATTCCATCACAGACATAACCCTGCTACCTACCCCACCAACTGTTGCAGGTACTCATATTTAAGTAGACTCAATTGAATCAATGAAGTGCCTTGCTCAAGAACACAACATACTGCTTAGTCCAAGATTTCAACCCATGGATTAACAATTGTGAATCCAATATCTAAACCACTATACCAAGCACCGTTATACACACACACACAAACACAATGGGCTTCTGCACAGTATATATCTAGGAGATTTTGCAATTAGGATGTTGTGATGTTCATTATTTTCCTGAGAGTATTAAGAATGGGCATGAAGTGAAACAAAAGCAACAAAATTGATAGAAGGTCATATACTTGTCTCCTGGGGAACTTAAATATTACCGCACACACACACACACACACACACAGGTGCATATATTTACCAGCCATAAAGAAAGCATCATCATTATTTCTATTACTGTCCTCCTCCTCCTCCACGTCATCATCATCCTCATCAATTGTCTTTGTCATCATCGTCATCGTCATTGCTATCAGAATTGAACTAATATGCATGTGACCTTGTTATACAATAAGCAGAAGCTCTGTATATGAGTGTGTGTGTGTGTGCACTTATGTGTGTGAGTGTGTGAGTTTATGCATGCTTATGTATGTGTGTGTGCTTATGTATGAGTGCTCTCACAAACACATATGTTCGCATCCTCCACACACACATGTTCACACATACGCCCACACATGTTCTCACACATGTTCTCACACACATGTTCAAACACACACATTAAACCAATCATTGTTGCTAAACAACCTCATATTAATTAACTTTATTGCCTTCAACGAGTAATGATTTGTTAATTGATTTCTCACTTGGCTTCTAAGTAAACGACTATTGATATCAAATATGACTACAAAATGATGAGGTCAACGTAACCTACTACTTGCACCCATACAGTCCTACTGAGTAGCATCTCAGGCAAGTATCTTCTATTCGAGCACCAGGCCAACCAAAGCCTTGTAAAGCAGATTTGTTAAACTGAAACTGGAAAAAAGTCCATCATGCATGTGTATATATTTATATATATATATATATAAACTTAGATAAACTTAGATATGTTTCGACCAGAGATTGGTCCAGGCCATGTCTAACTTAATAGCACCACCTGATAGGATTATTCGAATCCTGTTTAAGTCAAGTTTTGTTCAAGTAGTGAGTTCTTGTTGGGTGAGTTGTATCCAATTATGGGTGGCTTATCTGGTATTCTTTGAAGGAATCTATCCAGACTCTGTTTAAAGTTGATGGGATCCTTTTCCTCTTTGATCTCCCTCGGGACAATGTTAAATAGGGCAGGGCCTGTTGAGGAAAAGAAATTATGTTGCAGTGTACATGTATGTTGTGATCTTGAATTTGGCAGGGGACGTATAGCCCGTGGTCCAAGTCTTGGATGAACCTTGAAGCTAATGTTTAGGTCGTTTGGGCAAAGTTGGCGGTATATTTTCCACATCATACAAATGATGTACCGCTCACGGCGACACTGGAGGGAGTAAAGTTTCAAGGCTTTAAGGCGATCCCAATAATCGAGAGCAGCCATGCCTTCAATTTGTTTAGTGAGAGCCCTCTGGGGTGACTCAATTCTGGAGATGTTTTGTCTTGTGTGAGGAGACCACAGTGGGCAGCAGTATTCAAGGTGTGGCCGTACAAAGGAGGAAAAAAGTGGTATGATGACACCTTGTTCTCTGGACCGGAAAGTTCTTAAGATCCAGGAACTCGTCCTACGAGCTATATTGACCTTCTTGTTGATGTGTGCACTCCAACTGAGATCGTCATCAACAATTACACCCAGGTCTCTGATATTGTTAGAGGCTGTGAGCGTTCCCCTGAAGGAAGAGAGTATGGTTGTTTTAGTGAGGAATTTCTTCCAAAATGCATCAGCTCAAATTTTCCCTCATTCAGTTGCATTTTGTTTCTGTCTGCCCATTGACTCACAGCATATAGATCAGACTGGAGTTGAGTTCGGTCTGCTTCTTCATTGACGATTTGCTGGAGTTTAGTGTCATCAGCGAATATTTTTCACTTTGCAGTGATGTACGACACTGGAAAGGTCGTTTACGTAAATTATAAAGAGTAGCGGACCCAAAACAGTTCCCTGGGGAACACCGCTGGTGACTTTTGCTGGGTTTGAGTGGACTCCATCAACTACAACATGTTGTGTTTACTCTCTCTTTACTCTTTTATTTGTTTCAGTCATTTGACTGTGGCCATGCTGGAGCACTGCCTTTAGTCGAGCAAATCGACCCCAGGATTTATTCTTTGTAAGCCTAGTACTTATTCTATTGGTCTCTCTTGCCGAACTGCTAAGTTATGGAGACGCAGACACACCAGCATCGGTTGTCAAGCGATGTTGGGGGGACAAACATAGACACACAAAAACACACACACACACACATACATATATACGACGGGTTTCTTTCAGTTTCCGTCTACCAAATCCACTCACAAGGCTTCAGTTGGCCCAAGGCTATTGTAGAAGACACTTGCCCAAAGTGCCACACAGTGGGACTGAACTCGGAACCATGTGGTTGGTAAGCAAGCTACTTACCACACAGCCACTCTTATATAAATCCCAAAAATAGAACAAGAACGTATCTCTAATTTAATTTATATTTATACTGTGAAATTTGATTTAATCTTAAATCTAATTTTTCCCTGTAAGTTTGGATTTACTTCCTAATATTATTATTATTATTATATATATATATATATATATATATATATATATTATATATATATATATATATATATATATATACTGTTACTTTTATTCTTTACTTGCTTCAGTCATTTGACTGTGGCCATGCTGAAACACTGCCTTTAATTGAACAAATCAACCCCAGGACTTATTCTTTGTAAGCCTAGTACTTATTCTATTGGTCTCTTTTGATGAACCGCTAAGTTATGGGGACAAACACTTCAACATCGGTTGTTAAGTAATGGGGGACAAACACAGACACACAAATACATACATGCATACATAAATGTCAGGCTTCTTTCAGTTTCCATCTACCAAAACCACTCACAAGGCTCTGGTCGGCCTGAGGCTATAGTAGAAGACATTTGCCCAAGGTACCACACAGTGCGACTGAACCTGGAACCATGTGATTAGGAAGCAAGCTTCTTACCACACAACCACTCCAGCACCTATATACACATATATAGATAAATCATCATCATCATCATCATTATTGTTTTAATGTTCAATTTTCCATGCTTGCATTGATCAAACAATTTGCCAAGGCAGATTTTTTAGGGCCAGATGCCCTTTGTGTTGCAAAACCTCACCTGTTTCTAAGAAACTCTTTTATTCTTTTACTTGTTTCAGTCATTTGACTGTGGCCATGCTGGAGCACCACCTTTAATCAACCCCACCGGATTTATTCTTTGTAAGTCTAGTACTTATTCTACTGGTCTTTTTTGCCGAACTGCTAAGTTATGGGGACGTAAACACAGCAGCATCAGTTGTCAAGCGATGTTGGGGAGACAAACACAGACACACAAACATACGCACACACACACACATATATATGTACATATATATGATGCGTTTCTTTCAGCTTCCGTCTACCAAATCCACTCACAAGGCTTTGGTCGGCCCGAGGCTATAGTAGAAGACACTTGCCCAGGGTTCCACGCAGTGGGACTGAACCCGGGATCATGTGGTTCGAAGCAAGCTACTTAATATTTCTCTATTGCCAGACAGGTTTTTATGAAAGATGGGAAATGGAGGACATTACATTATAAGAGAGTGACACTTGTTTACAGATATCACACTATGTCAAGACAAGGAGATACAAACACATGCACACACCCATGCATACATATATATATATATATAAGACTTCCCAAAACCAGAAGGGAGAAAGCTAAGTAACAAACTACAAATACAAGCCATCAAAGAACTGTCAAAATATTAAAAAATTTCCAAAAGTTTAGTATATAAAACCATATGCATAAGTCTAGTTATGCAACTATAAGTGTTAGTATACATACATAAAACAACATATACAGATCTGCACATATACTCACACCAAATACTTGCACATATACACGCATACATGCACAATGCCTTGCTGAGAGAAAATTTGTGTTGTAGACATGGACCTCTATGCTTGCTGACAAGTGAACAAAAATCGTACATAGACTGACCCTGGCCAGCAGGTCTGATGAGTCACCTATATTGTTAAGAGCAATAATAGGTATGAAACCATAATAGATATAATAGACATGTCTGACTAACCATCACCAATGACTACACAAAATATCAATTGTCAAAAAATTTTTAGAGTCTGCCTATTTTTTTTGGACATATGAACAACTAATGGGTTACACACACATCTCAGCAGAGGTATTGCACCAAGTTTTGCCATAAGCTTGGTGATACTCAAGCTCAAACTATCCTGAAGATTCAGCAGATCTTTGGCGATGATACCATGGGCAAAACTCAGATCAAGGAGTGGTACAACTGCTTCAAACAAGGCCGTACTCAGTGGAGAGTGAGGCACACTCAAGCAGGCCACCCACAAGCCAAAACAAGAAGTTAATTAAAAACATTCAGTGATTAGTCATGGAAGACCATCATGCAGCAATCCAGGAAGTTGCTCATGAAGTGGGAATAAGCACAGGATCAGTGCATTCCATTTCAATGGAGGGTTTGTGCATGCAGAAAGTGTTGGAGAAATTTGTCCCCATGGTGCTGGCAGAGCAGCAGAAGCAACTCCACATGGAAATCGCTCAGGACATGCTGGATTGCATAAACTGTGACACAGACTTCATGAAGACCATGAAGTTTTTACACTGGGTGTAACTACATGTCTGTATTCTAGGAATCTGTACTCTAGGCATAAGAGGTGGGAACTGACATGGCCTACTGGTGTTGAAATTTTCATGCATGCACAGGAAGGGTGGTGTCACCTCCCACCCAAAGGATTTTGCCCATGTGGCATTAGTTTTGGCAGAACAAAAATAGTCAGGTACTTTTTGAACACACTTTGCATGTATCAGTCCCATTGCATGGCATCTTGGGCAAGTGTCTTCTACTATAGCCTCAGGCCAACCTTGTGAGTGGATTTGGTAGAGGGAAACTGAAAGAAGCTCATCATATATGTGTGTGTGTGTGTGTCTTTGTGTCTGTGTTTGTCCCTCACCACCACTTGACAACTGGTGTTGGTGTGTTTACTTCCCTGTAACTTAGCAGTTTGGCAAAAGAGACAGATAGAGTAAGTACCAGGCTTAAAAAAAAAAGTACTGGGATTGATTCATTGAACTAAAAATTCTTCAAGGTAGTGCCCTGGCATAGCTGCAGTCTGATGGCTGAAAAAAAGTAAAAGATAAAAGATATATATTTGTATATGTGTGTGTATATGCATGTATGTCCATCTCTAATGAAATCCTACTCTACATAAGTTAAATATATTATGAAATATATCTTACATTTTAAGACCTTCTGATAACCTTTTAAATTTCTCACATTGTGGTTGGTGGTGGTGGTAGGATCAATATTAGGTGTATTTTGCAGCTAACGGACCAAGAAGTTGCATAAACATATCTTTGTAACTCATAGTAGTGTAGGAGCTTATGAGGTAAGGGACTTTCCTTTAGTATTATTAGTTCTGGGTGAGAGGAGCTGTTGCCATTGAAAACTGTAGCTACTGTTGTACACAATGAATAAAATGCACAATGCAGATATGTTTTGCTTGACACAACAGCTACCAAACCTAGGCAGCGCCACTATGACTGATGTCATTAATTTTGATGAAATAGCATAGAAGCCTACACATGGTCATATGTCTTGCTAGAAACAGCAGTCAAATTGTTTTCAAATCATATCCGATGTCTTAAAAATAGAATTGATACCCTAAAACCATTTTGGTAATGCTTGTCATCTCCATCCCCCCTGCCCTGCCAACTATTCCCCCACCCATCCCCTAACAATCACCACTACTCTATCACCCGAGAACAGAACAGGCATAAATTACATACCCTAGATATCTGTTACCTTTCTTCACCCACCCCAAACTACATCCATTTCCTATTATCTTTCAGCCTACTATTTCTACTAATCACATATCTTTGCCATCATCTCTTTCATTATTGCTCTCTTTATTTTCTTTTTTAACCTGCTCTCCTTTCTGTACCAACTAGAGTATCCATGTATCTACTCCACAAGACATCTATCTCTGTCCTTCAATATCTTTAATCACTAAACTTTTGCATTCCTGGAGAGCAGGAACATCTGGTCAGAGTGATGTTACCGCTATCTCCTTTGGGAAGATAAGTCTTCCCCCAAGAACACATGCATCTCCCAGTCATGGCTGAACAAAAAACAGAAAATGGTTCCCCTTCTATTGCTTTTGCCTTCAGAGCTTTGACACCTTCTTTTCAGAATTTGATAACCTTTGGTGTTTACTAACCTTCACCCTTTGCAGATCAGTTCACTTGATAATTCCTACGAGAATCTCGTCATGTTTCCAGTTGTAATGGCCTTCTCTCAGTGCCCTAGGGCATCCAATCAATATGTGGCTCAGGAAACACTTCCATATCATTAGCAAGTATCTCAGGGTCACAAGCATTTTGTCCCTTTGCCTGTAGGCTTCACCTGAGTGGGTTCCACATGTGGACTCTTATTATCAATAATAGCCATCATGTATATACATATATGCAGCTTTCCGGGTAGAGGTTGGGGTCCACCAAGGTTCAGTCCTCAGTCCCCTCCTATTTATCATAGTCCTCCAGGCAATAATGGAGGAATTCAAGACAGGTTGCCCCTGGGAGCTCCTCTATGCTGATGACCTTGCTCTAATTGCTGAGTCACTATCAGAACTGGAGGAGAAGTTTCAGGTGTGGAAACAAGGATTAGAATCGAAGGGCCTTAGAATCAACCTAGCCAAAACCAAAGTCCTAATAAGTAGGAAGGTAGATCAATCACAAACGCCTTCAGGTAGATGGCCCTGCTTGATCTGTAAAAAAGGTGTAGGTAGAAACTCTATAAGATGCACCAAGTGTAAGCTATGGACACATAAGAGGTGCAGCAATGTCAAAGGAAGGCTAACTAGGAAAATAGTTTTTGTCTGTGGCAAATGCTCAGGAGCAATAAACACTGGAAATGTGCAGAGACCAACTTCTGCCACGTTCCAGGGAGACAAACTAGAAGTAGTTGATAGCTTCCGCTACCTAGGAGACCAAGTCAGTAGCGGGGGTGGGTGTGCTGAAAGTGTAACTGCTAGAGTAAGAATAGCCTGGGCAAAGTTTAGAGAGCTCTTACCCCTGCTGGTGACAAAAGGCCTCTCGCTCAGAGTAAAAGGCAGACTGTATGATGCATGTGTACGTACAGCCATGCTACATGGTAGTGAAACATGGGCCGTGACTGCTGAGGATATGCGTAAGCTCGCAAGAAATGAAGCCAGTATGCTCCGATGGATGTGTAATGTCAGTGTTCATAATCGTCAGAGTGTAAGTTCCTTGAGAGAAAAGTTGAACCTAAGAAGCGTCAGTTGTGGTGTGCAAGAGAGACGGCTGCGCTGGTATGGTCATGTGACGAGAAAGGCTGAAGATAGTTGTGTGCAAAAGTGCTACACCCTAGCAGTTGAGGGAACCTGTGGAAGAGGTAGACCCAGGAAAACCTGGGACGAGGTGGTGAAGCACGACCTTCGAACTTTAGGTCTCACTAAGGAAATGTCTAGAGACCGAGACCTATGGAAGTATGCTGTGCGTGAAAAGACCCGGCAAGACTAGTCAGGCCATAACCCGTGGCCCCTACCTGGACGTAGTCAGTCCTCCTGTGCATACCTTCCTTCTTGTGACACTTATGAAGACCTGTTGAGGCAAGTGAAAATCAAATCAAAACAATCAAAATAGATGAACATCAGTGGAATTGTATTCTTTGTGGTACCAGTGCCGGTGGCACACAAGAAAACCACCCAAACGTGGCCGTAGCCAGTACCGCATCGACTGGCCTCCGTGCTGTGGGCACAACAAACACCATCCGATCGTGGCCGTTCGCCAGCCTCATCTGGCACCTGTGTCGGTGGCACATAAAAACACCATCCAAAGACCCGGCGACGTAGTCAGTCCACCTGTGCATACCTTCCCTCTTATGACACTTGTGAAGACCTGTTGAGGCAAGTGTGTGACACTTGTGAAGACCTGTTGAGGCAGAGGCAAGTGTGTGACACTTGTGGAGACCTGTTGAGGCAAGTGTGTGACCCTTGTGAAGACCTGTTGAGGCAAGTGAAAATCAAACCAAATCAAAATAGATGAACATCAATGGAATTTGTATCTTTGTGGTACCAGTACCGGTGGCACACAAGAAAACCATCCGAACGTGGCCGTAGCCAGTACCGCATCGACTGGCCTCTGTGATGTGGGCACATAACAAACACCATCCGATCGTGGCCGTCCGCCAGCCTCATCTGGCACCTGTGTCGGTGGCACATAAAAACACCAACCGAAGACCCGGCAAGACTAGTCAGGCCATAACCCGTGACCCCTACTTGGGACGTAGTCAGTCCACCTGTGCATACCTTCCTTCCTTCTTGTGACACTTGTGAAGACCTGTGAAGACCTGTTGAGGCAAGTGAAAATCAAATCAAATCAAATCAAAATAGATGAACATCAATGGAATTTGTATCTTTGTGGTACCAGTGCCGGTGACACACAAGAAAACCATCCGAACGTGGCCGTAGCCAGTACCGCATCGACTGGCCTCCGTGCTGTGGGCACACAACAAACACCATCCGATCGTGGCCGTTCGCCAGCCTCATCTGGCACCTGTGTCGGTGGCACATAAAAACACCATCCGAAGACCCGGCAAGACTAGTCAGGCCATAACCCGTGGCCCCTACCTGGGACGTAGTCAGTCCACCTGTGCATACCTTCCTTCTTGTGACACTTGTGAAGACCTGTTGAGGCAAGTGAAAATCAAATCAAAACAAATCAAAATAGATGAACATCAATGGAATTTGTATCTTTGTGGTACCAGTGCCGGTGGCACACAAGAAAATCATCCGAACGTGGCCGTAGCCAGTACCGCATAGACTGGCCTCCATGCTTTGGGGACGTAACAAACACCATCCGATCGTGGCCGTCCGCCAGCCTCATCTGGCACCTGTGTCGGTGGCACATAAAAACACCATCCGAGCGTGGCCGTCTGCCAGCCTCGTCTGGCACCTGTGTCGGTGGCACATAAAAACACCATCCGAGCGTGGCCGTTCGCCAGCCTTGTCTGGCACCTGTGTCGGTGGCACATAAAATCACCCACTACACTCTCGGAGTGGTTGGCGTTAGGAAGGGCATCCAGCTGTAGAAACACTGCCAGATCTGACTGGCCTGGTGCAGCCTTTGGGCTCCCAGACCCCAGTTGAACCGTCCAACCCATGCTAGCATGGAAAACGGACGCTAAATGATGATGATGATGATGATACCGGAGTAAACACATAAATGTGAAACAAGGTGGAAAAAAGAGTACTCAAATACCAGTAGTAGAGTAATATGCTTTATTTTAAGCAGCAGAAAATTCAACAAAATCTGTTACTCTGAGTTTCTCGTTGCCGTTCATCAGATGAACGGCAACGAGAAACTCAGAGTAACAGATTTTGTTGAATTTTCTGCTGCTTAAAATAAAGTATATATATATATATATATATATGTAATGAATATGGAGGATAACAGCTCCTTTTTTAACTTGTTTCAGCCATTTGACTGTGGCCATGTTGGAGCACTGCCTTGAAGGGTTTTAGTTGAACAAATTGACCACTAGTACTTATTCTATTGGTCACTTTGGTTGAACTGCTGAGGTACAGGGACATAAACACACCAACATGAGTTGTTAAGCAGCGGTGGGGGACAAAAATAGACACAATGACATGCACTCAAAGATATATATATATGTTAATAGTAATGGTAAGACAACAAAAGAATGAAAGAGACCTCAATATGTAAATAGAGGAATTTATTTGTAATATAATATGTGACAATTATTCAGTTGCTATAATAAAACTCTGAGTTTCAGATGTCAGGGCAGAAACCTGCACCAGCATCTCTTCAGTTATTAAAATATGCCATGAAACACACACATGCGTACTCACATGTGGGTGCGCATGTGAGTGTTTCATGCAAGTCTGAGTGAGCATATGCATATAGGCACATGTACGTGGGTGTGCATGCACACGTGTGTATGTATGTACATGCACAAACACATGATCGCTATGAGCTTTCTTACTCCTTTACTTTTTACTTCCTCCCCTTCGGTTTTTTCCCCTTATTTAACAGTCATTCTAATAACTCTTTTGTCTTAATAATGGTCATTTACATAGTAATTTCCCTTTGTTTAATGGTCATTTTCATAGCATATAATAATTGCCTTGATAACTGAAGAGATGCTGGTGCAGGTTTCTGCCCCGACATCTGAAACTCAGAGTTTTATTATGGCAACCGAAAAATTGTCACATATTATATTACAAATATATATACATATATATATATATAAAGTTATTCCAAATATGAAAACACAAAGAGAAAACACAACAACGCGAGGACGTGGAACAAATATAGTATTATTGGACGCTCAGGAAGGAAGGGAAGAAGGAGAGTTTTACGTTTCGAGCAGAGCTCTTCGTCAGAAACATAGGAAAAGGAAAGATCCAGAGAAGGGAAGACGGAGGAAAAAAAATCGCCAACGGTATACATGCGGTCACATTTTATATATATATATATATATATATATATATATATATATATACAGAGGAGGGTATAAGTCTGTTAATCGTTAATTAATGAAGTTAACATTTTTGTTAATGATTTAACTTTTGAGTTAACTTTGAAAATCCTTATTGGAGGTCTCCATCACCCCTCCTGCCTTTCTTTTCCACAAAAAAGTGGCTTGCAGTGGGTTTGGAGGTCAGATATGTTGAATGCACCTGAAAAAACTGTGGAAAAAATTATTCCACACCGAGGCACAAAATATTTACTGAAAGAATAAAATCTTGTACTGATTATACTTGTATTTTAATGAATTCAAATTAATGTATTTCATCTTGAAAAGTGGAAAAATTGCTAACTGGGATAATTTTAGTAACAAATCAAACAGGTAAAATGCATTAAGAATTTCAGTTTTAGTGTTTATCCATAATGTTGTTGCTTTTATACCTGTTAATTAAATTTACCTGCCCATAAAAGTCAAATTTACTCAGTAAGATCAGCTAAAATTACATAACTATAAACCAGTGGAATATAATGCACCCCTTGACAAACTTTCAAATCTGTATGTAAAAAAATTACAAAGTTACAAACAAATATTGTGGACACCCGTCTTGAGCCTGAATAATTCAAAATAATGTGAACAAATAAGCATTACATTTGACAGATTAATATGAACGCTAAAGATGTTTTTAAATGTTTTTTCTTACACACACACACATAACACATCCTCGCTCGATTGGGACTACACATGTGTTACTTTGATATCATCATTCCATAAAATTTGTTTATGGGGAGAAAAATATTGAAAACTATCAATAGATGTGTGAGTGAGAAAGAAATGAGGAGGGAAGTTTTGGGATGTGCTAGAAACAACAGCTGGATCTCCCTTAAATCACACATTTTCCTCCAAAATTATTAACAATTTTTTTAAAATTGAAAATGTTTCTTTCAAGTGTTTTAAGAGTGTAATAAAAACAAATGGCAAAAGTCATTTCAGACTGGGGCAGGAGAGAAAAAAATTTTCAAATTTTTTTTTTCCTGAAAAGATACTTTCCATTATTCTGAAGACTTTGGTGAAAAACATTGGAAAAAATCCTCGTCAAAACAGAAATTCCAACTTATGTGGGCCATCTGATCTGAAAATCCCTTTTTCAGAAACTCCTAGCCCCTCTCCCTTCGAAAAATTTTGCCTACAAATTTCTTTGTAATTGTAATTTCAAAGGTATTTGTATAAAATTTCATTAAAAAAACCCATTTTCCAGAATGTTATGAGGGCGAAAGTGTCAGATCCTGTCAATTTTCTGAAACTTCTCTCCCCAACTCCCTGGAAAACTTTTTCAACAAATTTTTACGTATACTCAATCTACAGGATGTAAGCGATCATTTGGCGAAAGTTTTGTAAAAAAGTATCCATTTTTCTGGAAGGTATGAGGCAATAACTTCCAGAAAGTTATTTTTCTTCAATAAAAGTTAATGTTAACTTCCATTACATTTTCAAGTAATTAAAGGATTAACTTCTTGGTTAACAGGTTAACAATTAATGAAGTTAACTTTTTGATTAACGATGTATATATCATCATCATCATCGTTTAATGTCCATTTTCTATTCTGGCATGGGTTGGACAGTTTGACTGGGGACTGGCAAACCAGTAGGCTGTGTCAGGCTCCAATCTGGTAAGGTTTCTACAGCTGGATGCCCTTCCTAACACCAACCACTCCAAGGGTGTAGTGGGTGCTTTGTATGTGTCACCAGCACAGGAGCCAGTTGGTGGGGGGGAGTGCTAGCATCGACCACATTCAGATGGTGCTTTTTACATGCCACCAGTTCAGGAACCAGTTGGTGGGACTGGCATCAACCACGTTCAGATGGTTCTTTTCTCTCTCTTCTCTCACGTGACCGCTGGTCAACCAGCCTTTCGGCTTCTAACCAGCGCCATGAGAAGATCGTTGTCTTCATCTGCTGAAAAAGGCATTTTTTCCAAATACGCCAGCTAAACTAAATTGTACTGTCTATTAGTCGTAAGACACCCGCTGTTTTTGTCCTGTTTTTACCATTATTGTTTTTTGTATTTTATATTCGTGTGGCATCGTCCGTTTTTCTGTCCCTGTTTCGTATACACTCGATCCTTTTTCCAAGAAATCTAATGCTTGTAGCTTAGTTTTTCCTTGGAGCTGGCCGGATTGGAGCGATCTCAAGATTAATCAGCCGAAATTGCTAGGATCTGGTTCTTGATTGAAGATTGAAGGCTTTGAATGTCCCGTCCGTGTTTTTTTGTATCGTCTTCTAAATGTTTTATGTTCTTGTCCCAGTTTGTATTTTTCTACATATAAATATATATATATATATATATATATATATATATATATATATTATATATATATATATATATATACATACATACATACATACATATATATATATATAATATATATATATATATATACATATATATATACATACATACATATATATATATATACATACATACATATATATATACTATATTTATAAATATAATTATATATATATATATACATACATACACATATATATATACATAAAATATAAATAATAATATATACACACTCCCATAATTCATTTATAGAGAAAAGGCTCATACAGAACTAGTTCTGTTTTATTCATGGAGAATTTGTTTGGGATTGGAGCAGCCATGGTGATTACTCACTCATATATTTCTGTGGTCAAATGGGTTTGGACAAGACAGGTTGTGACTGGCATTTCAGGGCATGGGAAATTTATTTGTAATAAGATTCATGAATAAAATAGTTATGGTAGTACATATTATAATCACTTTTAGGAAGGAAAAAGAGGTGGAGAGAAGGAAAACCAGTGGAAATGAGGAGGGGAAGACTAAAACAGAGAAGGGGAAAGTGGGCAAAGAGCAAAATGTGGAATAAATTAAAAGTGAGATAAATGGGATGAAATAAAATAAAATAAAAACATATGAGAAAATAAACTTTATCCTCTTTCCCCCATTACCTGATCCCTCCTTAACACCCATAAATCTTGTTTGCATATGCCCTAATTCTACTGGCCTGGGCTTTCCAACTAACTTTTATCAAACAGTTCTCCTCCTGTTTCATACCTTCACCCTTTCCTTTTCTCATTTATATTTTGGTGTCCAAGGCATAGGCGTGGCTTTGCAGTAAGACATCTGCTTCCCGACTACATGGTTCCAAGTTCAATCCCACTGCATGGCATCTTGGGCAAGTGTCTTTTGCTATGGCCCTGGACATACAAAAGTCTTGTGTGTGGATTTGGTAGATAGAAACTGAAAGAAGCCTATTACACACACACACACGCATATATATGTCTGTCTGTATGTGTGTGCATGTGTGTGTGTGTGTGTGTGTGTGTGTGTGTGTGTGTGTGTGCATGTGTGTGTGTGTGTGTGTTCACCCCATTTCCAACACATGATAGTTTTAAACAAATGATGCCTTCATGCAAGCAGTGTCTTTTGTTCCCAATCTTCTGTGAAAACACATCTGATCATGGCGAAATATTACCTTACTTGGAAACAAGTGAGAGTTGGTGACAGGAAGGGGATCCAGCCATAGAAAATTCACTTCAACAAAATTCCATCCAGCCCGTGTCAGCATGGAAAAGTGGATGTTAAAATTATAATGACGATGATGATGATCCAAAGTCATAACACAACTACTATTATCTAACACAGGACATCACTAATTTTCTTGGATTCTACTGTTTTACAAACAGACAGGGATTTCTTGCTTGTCACCACTACTGTTGGATTTAACTAGTTACATGCAAGGTATACTAAAATATTTTTATTCAAGATGACTGGATAGGAAACATAAGTGGAAAGAAAAACAGAAGGGTAAATAGGAATTGTAAAAAGATTATGTTTAACATAAAATTTAATATTTTACGAAAGCTTGAAGGGGAAGAAAAACTCAGCCATACTGTAAAAAGAAATGAAAGCAAGTCAATGTTGGGGACAATATATGGCAATAAAGATAAAATAAGATTGTGAGGTGAAATATGTGGACATTGTTTTCCATAGATCTGAAATGAAGCAATAAATGGAATGATTCCTGAGTTTGTGTCTTGACTATGAGGTTCAATGTAGTGTGTCAATAAACATGTTGGTCATTTAAGGGAAAGCTAAATGTTTGTGTGAAGGCACATGGCCTAGTGGTTAAAGCAGTAGACTTGCAGTCGAGAGATCGCAGGTTCGAATGTCAGACCGAGTGATGTGTGTGTTTATGAGTGAAACATCTAAGCTCCATGTGGCTCTGGGAGTAGGTAATGGCAAACTTCTGCTGACTCTTTTGCCACAACTTTATCTCACTCTTTTCTCCTGCATCTTGCAGCTCAACTGTGATGGACCGGCATCCCATCCAGGTGGGGAACCTATACGCCAAGGAAACTGGGAAACCGGCCCTATGAGCCAGGTGTAGCTTGAGAAGGAACAAACAAATGTTTGTAGAATGATTTGTTGGAAGTGGAAGTAAACACTTATGATGAAGTTAACACCTCCGATGAGGGTTCCAGTTGATCTGATCAATGGAACAGCCCACTTGTAAGATTAACATGCAAGTGGCTGAGCACTCCACAGACATGTGTATCCTTAACATAGTTCTGGGGAGATTCAGTGTGACACAGAGTGTGACAAGGCTGGCCCTTTGAAATACAGGTACAACAGAAACAGGAAGAAAGAGTGAGAGAAAGTTGTAGTGAAAAAATACAGAAGGGTTCGCCACCACCCCCTGCAGGAGTCTCGTGGAGTCTTGGGTGTTTTCGCTCAATAAACACTCAATGCCGGTCTGGGAATCGAAAATATTCAACAAAAAGTATTAGAAGTTCAATATTGAACTCCTAATGCTTTTTGTTGAATATTTTCTTAAGTACTTTCTTTTAAACTGTTTTTAACATTTTCTTATTATTATCAAAGAATGTTTATATGTATTTTAATACTTTTATGACAACCAGTACTTAACACAACAAATCTTATACAAAGCTTTGCATTTTACTTTTGACAATCTTTCTCTAAAAAAGTGAAACTGGTCAAGTGAATAAACATCTTAAAATTGCATTTTCAAACCTTCTTTTATATATATATATATATATATATATATATATATATATATATATATATATATATATATATATATACACACACACTTGTATATACATAAATATATAAATATATATATACTTATATATACATACATATACAAATATATATATATATGTCTGTATATTGTTTTATTCTTTTATTTGTTTCAGTCACTTGACTGTGGTCACGCTGGAGCACTGCCTTTAGTCTAACAAATTGACTTTTTCTTTGTAATCCTAGTACTTATACTATCAGTCTCTTTTACCGACCCACTAAATTACAGGGACATAAACACACCAACACTGGTTGTCAAGAGATGGTGGGGGCAAACACCGACACACACAATATATACACACACACACACACATATATATATATATATATATATATATTTCAACTTCCTTTCTCCTTCAACTCAACTTCCGGTCGATACCCACAGCAAGTTTTTAAAAATTTATCTTATTATTTTTATTCTTCCATACATAGCACGGCATACATTCATTCGCTGTTACAACATTTATTCATACGTTGCCTCTGTTAAATGTCTCAAGTTGAAATAACGATTTGTCTTTCCTATCTCTCTCACTACGAAATATAACCTTTTAGGCTACCTTTAAACATTAACCCCATCTTTCCGCCATAACTTGATTTTGGCTTCCCTATCTCTCTCTCTATGAAATATAACCTTTTAAGCTACCTTTAAGCATTAACCCCATCTTTCCGCCATAACTTGATTTTGGCTTCCCTATCTCTCTCTCTACGAAATATAACCTTTTAAGCTACCTTTAAGCATTAACCCCATCTTTCCGCCATAACTTGATTTTGGCTTCCCTATATCTCTCTCTCTACGAAATATAACCTTTTAAGCTACCTTTAAGCATTAACCCCATCTTTCCGCCATAACTTGATTTTGGCTTCCCTATCTCTCTCTCTACGAAATATAACCTTTTAAGCTACCTTTAAGCATTAACCCCATCTTTCCGCCAAAACTTGATTTTGGCTTTCCTATCTCTCTCTACGAAATATAACCTTTTAAGCTACCTTTAAGCATTAACCCCATCTTTCCGCCATAACTTGATTTTGGCTTCCCTATCTCTCTCTCTACGAAATATAACCTTTTAAGCTACCTTTAAGGATTAACCCCATCTTTCCGCCATAACTTGATTTTGGCTTCCCTATCTCTCTCTCTACGAAATATAACCTTTTAAGCTACCTTTAAGCATAACCCCATCTTTCCGCCAAAACTTGATTTTGGCTTCCCTATCTCTCTCTCTACGAAATATAACCTTTTAAGCTACCTTTAAGCATTACCCCATCTTTCCGCCAAAACTTGATTTTGGCTTTCCTATCTCTCTCTACGAAATATAACCTTTTAAGCTACCTTTAAGCATTAACCCCATCTTTCCGCCATAACTTGATTTTGGCTTCCCTATCTCTCTCTCTACGAAATATAACCTTTTAAGCTACCTTTAAGCATTAACCCCATCTTTCCGCCATAACTTGATTTTGGCTTCCCTATCTCTCTCTCTACGAAATATAACCTTTTAAGCTACCTTTAAGCATTAACCCCATCTTTCCGCCAAAACTTGATTTTGGCTTTCCTATCTCTCTCTACGAAATATAACCTTTTTTAGGCTACCTCCAAGCCTTAATCCCATCTTCCCCATCTTTCCGCCATCGACGGTGCGCCCGACCCCACCCCCCCCCACCACCAATACCGGTGAACACTGTTCTCACCATCTACACCGGATACGCCCTACTCCCTCCTCCCCCCTTCCTACCCCTTCTCCTCATATGCTTTCACTGTGAAAAGACAAGCTGCTAGCGCCACAGCTCATCAACTGCCCACTGATCTTACGCTTCCTCCTGACACTGCCTCAATCCGACTATCTCCTTCCAGTCCCCTCCGTAATATCCTACGTTTTTATTTCTTACGAACCTACACCAACCCTTCCTGCCATCGTTCCTCCTTACCCCAACCTTCCCTGACCGCACCCCTTCTACTATCTCTCCCTCTCTTTTCACTGGTAAAACCTTTCTCAGCTGGACCCCCCCCCAACTCAACTCTAGAATATCTGTATTTTTCCTCCTTAATACGCTACCTAATTTCGTTACTCAGTGACGATAACGAATGTCCACTGCTAACACCAGCTCCTGTCCACGGCGTGGACAGGTCGGAAGAGAGATCAAAAGAAAAATGCTACGAAAACTATCACCACCACAACAAACCTCCTCTTCTCAGGCGCTGAATTCCCCCCCCCCTCCCCCCACATCTCCTTCCCAGTTTTCAGAGTTGGCACTATCAATGTTGGTACATTGACAGGCAAGTCTAGTGAGATTGTAGAGATGCTAGAGAGAAGACAGGTTGATGTATGCTGCATACAAGAGGTAAGATGGAGAGGTGCTTCGGCTAGGGTCCTCACGGGCAAGGCACTTAGGTACAAACTCTTCTGGCAAGGTAACGTGGAAGGTGTAGGGGGTGTAGGCATTCTCCTTGCGGAGACAGCGGGATGCAGGGTTGCTCTTGAATACAAAGACCCTCCCGGGTGAAGAATGTATCCCTCAGCATAGGCTAATCATCAGTGACTTTAAGCTTGAGGCCAGAAGGACTCCAAGAAACAAACCAATCCAGAAAAGAAGGATTTGGAGGCTAAAGAACCCTTCACATGGTCAGAAATTTAGGGACATACTCATCAAGAAATTTGATGAGAGGGGGGAGGAGCTTCAGACGTCAGACATAGAAGGTAGCTGGGAATTCCTACGGGACAGCTTGCTGAGTGCCACAGACCGAGTCTGTGGATGGTGCAAAGTCCCTTCCAAACCTAGAATTACGTGGTGGTGGAATAGTGCAGTAGATAAAGCCATCTGTAAAAAGAGACGGGCCTGAAAGCCTGGAAGGATGGGGGCAGCAGGGAACTGTACCAGATAGCCAAAAGGGAGGCTGGGCGGCAGGTATACATAGCCAAAGACGTAGCAGAAAAGAAGAAGTTTGCCAATGTCCAGCGACGCGAGGATCAAAGAGCTGAAGTATTTCGGATTGCCAGACAGTGTGTCAGAGAAAATAGTGATGTTATAGGAGAGAAATGTGTCCGCATGGATGATGGGGCACTTGCTTTTACTGCTAGTGAAAAGAAAGAGGCTTGGAGAAGCCATTATGAAAGACTGCTGAATGAGGAGAATGAATGGGAGGAGAGAGCCTGCCAATGTTGACCCAGTAGAGGGACCAGCTACCCGAATAGACAGCTCCCTTGTAGATAAGGCAATTAAGGATATGAAACCAGGCAAAGCCCCTGGCCTATCAGGAATCACTGCTGAGATGCTTAAAACAGCTGGCTATGTGGGCTATACCATAGTCACCCGCATTGTAAACCAGGTAGTTCACAATGGAGTCATACCCAATGACTGGTGCAGCAGCACCATAGTCAACTGCTACAAGGGTAAGGGTGATGCTCTAGATAGAAATAACTACAGAGGTATCAAACTGTTGGACCAGGTGATGAAGGTCTCAGAGAAGGTCATAACCCATCTCATTAGGGAGAGAATTTGTTTAGATGAAATGCAGTTCGGTTTTGTACCAGGTAGAAGCACCACTGATGCTATATTCCTGGTCCGACAACTGCAGGAGAAGTACCTAGCTAAAGATAAACCCCTCTACATAGCTTTTGTAGACTTGGAGAAAGCCTTTGACAGGGTTCCCCGTTCCCTCATCTGGTGGTCGATGCGGAAACTGGAGATTGAAGAATGGCTAATAAGGGCTGTACAGGCTCTATACAGAGAGGCTGTCAGCAAGGTTAGGATTGGCAACGAATATAGTGAAGAATTCCGGGTAGAAGTAGGTGTGCACCAGGGCTCAGCCCTCAGTCCCCTTTTATTCATCATAGTCCTTCAGGCAATAACAGAGGAATTCAAAACGGGATGCCCCTGGGAGCTCCTCTGTGCCTCTATGCCGATGACCTAGCTCTCATAGCAGAATCACTACCGGAACTAGAAGAGAAATTTCGGGTGTGGAAGCAAGGGTTGGAATCAAAGGGCCTTAGAATAAATGTAGCAAAGACCAAAGTATTAGTAAGCAGCAAGAGGTACTCAGCACACACCCCCTCGGGTAGGTGGCCCTGCTCAATCTGTAGGAAAGGTACAGGTAGAAACTCCATAAGATGCACCCAATGTAAGTTATGGACACATAAGAGGTGCAGCAACATTAAAGGGAAATTAACAGATAAGATAGCTTTCATGTGCGGCAGATGCACAGGGACAATAGACACAACAGACACTCAGAAAACAGATTCCATCACACTCCAGGGAGAGAAACTAGAAGTAGTTGATAGTTTCCGCTACCTGGGTGACCAAGTTAGTAGCGGAGGTGGTTGCACATAGAGTATCACCACTAGAATACGAATAGCCTGGGCAAAGTTCAGAAAGCTCCTACCCCTACTGGCAACAAAAGGTCTCTCCCTCAGAGCGAAAGGTAGATTGTATGATGCATGTGTGCGAACTGCCATGCTTCACGGTAATGAAACATGGGCAGTGACTGCAGAGGACATGCGTAGACTTGAAAGAAATGAAGCTAGCATGATCCGCTGGATGTGTAGTGTCAGTGTGCATGCAAGACAGAGTGTAAGCATCCTAAGAGAAATGCTGGATATAAGAAGCATCAGATGTGGTGTGCAAGAGCGACGCTTGCGATGGTATGGTCATGTGCTGCGGATGGATGAAGAGAGATGTGTGAAGAAGTGCCACTCCCAAACAGTTGAAGGTATCAGGGGGAGAGGTAGACCCAGGAAGACATGGGATGAGGTAGTCAAGCATGACCTCAGAGCATTGGGCCTCACTGAGGCAATGGCGAAAGACCGAGATCTCTGGAGATATGCTGTGACTGCAAAGACCCGGGCTGCTTTCTGCAGCAATTCCACATACCCCCTACCCATTCAAAGTACCCCGGATCCCCAAAGTACCCCGGACCCCCAAAGTACCCCGGACCCAGTTGCCCCCGTGCCGCTGGCACGTTAAAAGCTCGAACCGATCGCGACCAATGCCGGACCCCCCGGAGTGGTTGGCGTTAGGAAGGGCATCCAGCCGTAGAAACTCTGCCAAATCAAACTGGAGCCTGGTGCGGCCCCTGGCTTCCCAGACCCCGGTCGAACCGTCCAACCCGTGCTAGCGCGGAAAACGGACGTTAAACGATGATGATGATGATGATGATACATCAGGGTGATTGAAAAGTAATTTCTTATTTTGAAATAATTATTTATTAATACTAATTTTTACAAAAAAATGGATATGAGAAGGTTTTTAGTATGAGGTTTTATTTAAAATTTGATATGGACTCCTGATGTTGCCACCAGCTTCTTGAGTTGCCCAGGAATTGTGTCAACTTATTTCACCAAGAACTCTTGTGGGATGAAAGAAGACATAACGTCTCGTATTTGCTCTTCAAAAGTCTTTGATTTGGTACAGTAGAATAGTTCCTTTAACCAACCCTGATTATAGGTTAAATTCTCATACTTCAAAAAATATAAACACAAAATATTTGAGGAAAAACATCACAATTAATAAATAATTTATAAGTATTTTAAAATAGGGAGTTATTGTTCCATTACCCTGCATATATATATATATATATATATATATATAATTAGTGAATGGAAGAAATGGAGCTGAACGAAGATTCTACAGAATTCCTTTTATTACATTCTACACATGTTTCAAAGGCCACAAATTTCCAAATTCTGATTGAATAAGGATACCATAGAATGTAATAAAAGGAATTCTGTAGAATCTTCGTTCAGCTCCATTTCTTCCATTCACTAATTATATTAAACTTCAATTATCCGCGCCAACGCACGGTTGCAACACCCTATGGTCATAACTCCAACCGTGTTTTTCTGCTGTGATTTTTGCTACCCAGGTATCGGTTAAACTTTTGAATAATCCGTAACAAGATAATTCATCTTTCCATTTCAACAAATATATATATATATGTATATATATACACGTAAATGTTGAACGATGAAAAT